>NW_027248586.1:0-81455 GCF_031021105.1 Erythrolamprus reginae | reverse complement strand
TGTGGGTTTTTTCCTGTCCTTTTAATGTATAAATTTAATAAATAAATTTATTTGTTTGTTTGTTTATCTATTTATTTGTTTGTTTATTTATTTATTAAATTTGTATGCCGCCCCTCTCCGTATATGCCCATGTTACTACAACACTTCGCAGTCTGCACTGGTTGCCAATCAATTTCCGGTCACAATTCAAAGTGTTAGTTATGACCTATAAAGCCGTTCATGGCACTGGACCAGATTATCTCCGGGACCGCCTTCTGCCGCACGAATCCCAGCGACCGATTAGGTCCCACAGAGTGGGCCTTCTCCGGGTCCCGTCAACTAAACAATGTCGGTTGTCGGTCCCCTGGGGAAGAGCCTTCTCTGTGGTGGCCCCGACTCTCTGGAACCAGCTCCCCCCAGAGATTAGAACTACCCCCACCCTCCTTGCCTTTCATAAACTCCTCAAAACCCACCTTTGTCGTCAGGCATGGGGGAACTGAGTTATTTCCCCCGGGGCCTATATAATTTATGTATGTTATGTTTGTATGTATGTCTGCTTAATAATGGGGTTTTTTAACTATTTTAAATTGTAAATTATTAGATTTGTCATGAACTGTTTTATTGTGTTGTGAGCCGCCCCGAGTCTATGGAGAGGGGCGCCATACAAATCTAATAAATAAATAAAATAAATAAATAAATATTAAAAACAAGAAAAGAAATGGAGTTTGATACCTCTGGCTTAGAACAACGAAGGAGAGAGAGCGACAGAGACATACCGTAGTGGAGTTTTAAAGCACGACAGTTGAGAGGCCTCAAGCGTATTGAAAAACACTTTTTCCGCCACTTCTTTCGCCTGTCGAGAGAAAAGATGGAGGAGAGAAAGTCAAATCCGATCAACGCTATTCTAAAAAAAAATAAAAATCCTTAAAGAATAAATACGGGTCATCCTTGACTTACCACCGTTCATTTAGCGACCGTTCAAAGTTACCGCATGGCTGACAAAAGGGAGGTTCGTCTGACGCTTTTTCCACACTCACAAAACCGTCGCAGCATCGTGTGTTCTAAAGTCGGACCGTTGGCGGCTGACCCACAGTCGCACTGTCGCTTGGGATTGTGGGATTCCCCCCCCGCCCCGGTGACCTTCTGATAAGCAAAGTCAGTGGGGAAGCCTGATTCGCTTAATGACCGCGCGGCTGACTTGAGAACTGCGGGGGTTCACTTAACCACTGTGGCGGGAAAGATTGCGAAACGGGTGCAAAACTCACTGGGTGACTGCCTTGGCTTAGCGATGGAAATTTGGGGCTCGGTTGTGGTCGTACGTCGGGGACTAACAGTACACACTAACAGTACACACCAAAGCAGCGGTTCCCAAACTACGGCCCGGGGGCCGGATGCGGCCCGCTGAGGCAATTTATCCAGCCCGCGGCAGCACACGAGATTTTACATGGAGCCGGGCGTTGGAGTTGGGGAGCGACGGAAGTGCGAGGCCGGCTAAAGATTTTCTTTTTTTGAATGGCAAAGGTTATGGCAATAATACATGTATTCATTTTGTACTGGACAAAATAAATAAATAAATAAAAATTAAAAAAATAAATAAATAAAAGGTTGTATAATTCAGGTAGTCCTTGACATACGACCACATGGAAGCGAATCGGGGTCTGATTTTACCATCTTTTTTTGGCTGTCATTCGGTGAATCGTGCAGCTGTTATGTGAATCGATGCTTGCCAGAAGGGACCCTGGACACTGCGACGGTCATAAATACGAGCCAATTGCCCAGCATGTGACTTTTGAAATCCCAGGAACACGGAAACGCTGAAATGGTCGTAAGCGTGAAAACCGATCATCGCAGTCACCTTTTCCAGGGCTGTCGTAGCTTCAGCCTGTCGCTAAGTGAACGGTTGTTAGGTCGAGGAGGGAAGTACCTTTGTAACGTGCGATGTTTTCGAGAAGGTGTCTATACCAGCCAGCACAGCCTCCACCACAGCGAAATAGATCTGAGATAAGAGTTTGCTTAAAAAGACAAAAAGAAAAACGATGTGAATTATGAAGATCGACATTTTTAAACTCACACAGTCCAAAATCCCTTGACAGAACAGAGTCACACAATGATAAGTGTTGTTTTTTTAAAGAAAAGTCCCTGAAGAAAGAACAAATAAGGGCTGTCATTTATGGTTTTCAAGACTAGAAGGGGAAGAGGGATAAAATAAAGATGAAATATAAATACAACTGCCATGAAAAAGGCTGGAAGCCTTTCTCTTCCCATTTCCTTTCTTCTCCTTTCCTTTTGGTTTTCCATTCTTTTCCTTTCCCCCTTTCCCTTCCCTTTCTTTTTCTTTCCTTCCTTTTCTTCCCCATTAATTTCCTTTCTCCTTTCTTTTCCTTCCTTCTCCTCCTTTCCTTTCTTTTCCATTCCTTTCCTTTTTCCTTTCCTTTCCTTCCTTCTCCTCCTTTCCTTTCTTTTCCATTCCTTTCCTTTTTCCTTCCTTTTCCTTCCCTCTTCTCCTTTCCTTTCTTTTCCATTCCTTTCCTTTTTCCTTTCTTTTCCTTCCTTCTCCTCCTTTCCTTTCTTTTCCATTCCTTTCCTTTTTCCTTCCTTTTCCTTCCTTCTCCTCCTTTCCTTTCTTTTCCATTCCTTTCCTTTTTCCTTTCTTTTCCTTCCTTCTCCTCCTTTCCTTTCTTTTCCATTCCTTTCCTTTTTCCTTTCTTTTCCTTCCTTCTCCTCCTTTCCTTTCTTTTCCATTCCTTTCCTTTTTCCTTCCTTTTCCTTCCTTCTCCTCCTTTCCTTTCTTTTCCATTCCTTTCCTTTTTCCTTCCTTTCCCTTTCTTTTCCTTCCTTCTCCTCCTTTCCTTTCTTTCCTTTTCTTTTCCTTCCCTTTCCTTTCCCTTCCTATCCCATCCCTTCCCCCTATTTCTATCTTCTTTCTTACTCACTATTCTTTATCTTCTTCATTTATTTTCTAACATTTGTCATTCTTTGATAGTGTTAAAAATTCTTCAGTCAAAACTATATTTAAAAAAAGACCCTGAACACAAGGTAAAATCTTGGTAACTAGGTGCAATTAAGTTAAAAAAAGAAAGAAAGCCAAGAAGCTGACAGAAGTCAACAAGCTATAAAGTAGAACCCTGATTTTAGCTGTAAGTCGCAGCCTAAAGTGGGAAATTAAAAAAAGCTGCAATTGTGTAGAGTGTACAACCACAGCTGACATGCATGGTGATTTGTTCTGCTCAGCTTAGAAAATGACCATGGAATCATAATTGAAAAACTTACACATCTTCTGTTTTCTTTTCCGAGCCAGCGCCATTACCTTTTTACACAAATACACAAACAGAGAAACTATTTATTTCTCACTCTCTCTCTAATGTGGCAAAGATACACCCTCCACCCTTCCATTGTTATTTTGCATTATTTTATATTGACAAAGATATTGACAAAATTGAACGGGTCCAAAGACGGGCTACAAGAATGGTGGAAGGTCTTAAGCATAAAACGTATCAGGAAAGACTTCATGAACTCAATCTGTATAGTCTGGAGGACAGAAGGAAAAGGGGGGACATGATCGAAACATTTAAATATATTAAAGAGTTAAATAAGGTCCAGGAGGGAAGTGTTTTTAATAGGATAGTGAACACAAGAACCAGGGGACACAATCTGAAGTTAGTTGGGGGAAAGATCAAAAGCAACGTGAGGAAATATTATTTGACTGAAAGAGTAGTAGATCCTTGGAACAAACTTCCAGAAGACGTGGTTTATAAATCCACAGTAACTGAATTTAAACATGCATGGGATAAACATAGATCCATCCTAAGATAAAATACAGGAAATAGTATAAGGGCAGACTAGATGGACCATGACTTCTATGTTTCTATGTTTCTATATACTGCTCAAAAAAATAAAGGGAACCCTCAAAGAACCCATCCTAGATCTGAATGAATGAAATATTCTCATTGAATCCTTTGTTCTGTACAAAGTTGAACGTGCACAACACCATGTGAAATTGATTGTCAATCAGTGTCGCTTCCTAAGTGGACAGTTTGATTTCACAGAAGTTTGATTTACTTGGAGTTATATTGTGTTGTTTAAGTGCTCCCTTTATTTTTTTGAGCATCCTCGAAATACCACTGAAATTTTTCCGATGCGCTTTTTAGCATTTCGAATCTGGGATTGTAGTCTTCTACTTACTTCGTTTAGTGACCGTTCAAAATCACAGCAGCACTGGGAATAGTGACACTTATGACTACAGCAGCATCACAGGGTCATGTGATATATATTTCGACGCTTAAGAACTGACACATATTTATGATGCTCGCGGCATCCTATGGTCATGTGATCTTCTTTTCTGACCTTCCGAATTAATGGGAAACACCAGATTCCCTTAACGACTGTCTTACTACCGAAACAACAGCTCACTTAGCAACCCGTCGACTAAACAATGTCGTTTGGCGGGTCCCAGGGGAAGAGCCTTCTCTGTGGCGGCCCCGACCCTCTGGAACCAGTTCACCCCTGAGATTAGAACTGCCCCCACCCTCCTTGCCTTCCGCAAACTCCTTAAAACCCGCCTCTGCCGTCAGGCATGGGGGAACTGAAATATCTTCCCCAGGCCTATATTGTTTATGTATGGTATGTTGTGTGCATGTTTTTTTTTACATAATGGGTTTTTAGCTTTCTAATTATTGAATTTGTATTATATATTGTTTTCTGTTGCTATTGTGAGCCGCCCCGAGTCTGCGGAGAGGGGCGGCATACAAATTTAATAAATAATTTTTTTCCCCCGAACGCCATCACTCTACTAAACAAATAATTCCCTCAGACTTTTTACTAAATCTGCACTTCTATTCTACTAGTTTTTCTCATCATTCCTATCACCCATTTCCTCCCATGTTGACTGTATGACTGTAACTTGTTGCGTATATCCTAAGATTTTTATTAATATTGCTTCTTCATTGCTTATTTGACCCCTATGACAATCATTAAGTGTTGTACCACATGTATACCAAATGTATATTTTATTTTATTTTATGTACGTTGAGAGCATATGCACCAAGAGAAATTCCTTGTGTCCAATCACACTTGGCCAATAAAAAATTCTATTCTATTCTATTCTAAATTAATTAATTAATAAATAAACATCAATGTTGGGCTCAATTGAGGTTTTAAGTCAAGGACTACCTTTCAGCATTTTGAATTCAGGATACATATTGAAATTTACTGTAAATAATTTAACCCCCTAAATGGTGGAGGGGTTATTGGTGTTGGGCACTTTTCCTTCAAGATTTTTTTGTTTGTTTGTTGTGATAAAAATTTAATAATATTTTTAAAAAAAAAGGATATATTGCACTGAGCTTCAGGAACAGCTCTATTAGCTGCTTCTAGAGCTTTCCAAAAGGAAGGGGGGGGCTTTCAAAAAAGTCAAGAGGGATTTGCTGTCATTTCTCCTGGTTTGCATTTTGTCTGATAAGGGCCGTGACAGGGTGGGCATTTTTTAAGGACTGCCTAGTACGGCGATCCTCTGAAACCAGGGCAGGGGAGAAATCCTGGATCGGTGGCTGGACTTACCGAGGTAAGGAACGTGTGTGGTACCGAAGAAATAGGTCCTGGAACAAGCCAGGGGTCCCTTGGGAGAAACACATTGGACCACCTGTGGTTGGTAAACACAAAATGGGCTGGTCAGTTAGGGCCTCCACATCCATCCATCCATCATCTCGCTAATCTATCCATCCATTTATCTATCATCCATCTAATCTATTACCCATCTATCATCCTGTCTAATGTCTTGCCTTGTCATCTGTCTGTCTGTCTGTCTGTCTGTCTGTCTGTCTGTCTGTCTGTCTGTCTATCTATCTATCTATCTATCCATCCATCTGTTCTGCCGGGCTCTCTGGTAGAAGCCTCCCAAAAATTAACAGGTACAAATTTCAGACACACACACGTTTGAAAATTCAAAACAATGTCCTTTATCACAAAATTCAAAAGAAACCAAGCACCCTTTTTCTATTGCAAAGAGCACTCTTCCCCAAAACAACCTTGTAGGCTGTACAAGTCCCTTAATCAGTCCTTAAGTACTTAGCTAGTAGCTGTGAAGAAATGTCACAGCCCAGCTTCTTCCCACAAAGTGAAACACACACACACTTTATTCTGCTTTGGTGTCAAAGGCGTGAAAAATCCACAAACAAAGTTCAGACACAGCGAGGCACGATCCTGAAGAACTGTGATCAGATAATCTTCCACAACGGTCAAACTAGCACGCTGCTATTTATAGCAGCAGCTCTAATTGCTGGAGCCCCACCCAAACACAAGTGGCCTCTCTTATCTCCTGTAATATGTCCTCAATTGGTCTCCTCGATGCATAAATCTGTGCCTGCGTGGGTCTAACACTTTGTCATCCGAATTGACCGAAGATAATGGAGATTGGCTTCCTGGGCTGTGTGCCAAGCCCAACTCTTCCAAGTCACCTCCACCTTCTTCTTTGTCTGAGGAAACTGCACTCCCTGACTCTGCCGGCAACAAAACAGGCCTAGGATATGTTGACATTTCCCCTGCATCCACCTCCACATTCCCTGGGGCAGGAGCTGGGCCAGAGCCAACCACAACATCTACCTACCTACCTACCCACCTACCCAACCACCCATCTACCCATCCACCCACCCACCTATCTATTTTCCACATGCATTATTTTTACAAAGAACACAAGATGGAAAAATCTTCCTGCTCCTACTTTCCCAACCACCCCAGAATGACTCCAGTTCCTGTGTTTCCAAAGCTTGGCAGCTTGAAGATGACTGAACTTTAACTCCCAGAATCCCCCAGGCAGCCAGGCGCAATGCCTTGACTACAGCGGCTTCCACCAGCTGCTTCCGAAAATTTCACGCCGGGGGGGGGGGGGACTTACCATGTGTTTGGCGACGCTGCCAGCCAGGCCTGTGTTGCGAAGCAGGTGCCCTTCCGAGGGGAAGCTGAAATTGCCCGAATTCAGGTTTTCCCTGGACGAGTGGGTTCCAAAGAGCGCAAATGGCTGCCTGCTGGGGCTGAGCACACATACACAAAGAGCAAATGACACACTTCCCTTCCGTTGGAAGTTTGGTTGTGGTCGCTGCTTCCAAAGTACAGTGATACCTTGTCCTACAAACGCCTCGTCATACAAACTTTTCGAGATACAAACCCGGGGTTTAAGATTTTTTTGCCTCTTCTTACAAACTATTTTCACCTTACAAACCCACCGCCGCTGCTGGGATGCCCCGCCTCCAGACTTCCATTGTTAGCGAAGCACCCATTATTGCACTGCTGGGATTCCCCAGAGGCTCCCCTCCATGGGAAACCCCACCTCCGGACTTCCGTGTTTTTGTGATGCTGCAGTGGAATCCCAGCAGCGCAACTACAGGCGCTTCGCTGGCAACGGAAGTCTGGAGGTGGGGTTTCCAAGCGAGGGGAGCCTCAGTGAAATCGCAGCATCGCAAAAACACAGAAGTCCTGAGGTGGGGTTTCCCATGGAGGGGAGCCTCGGGGGAATCCCGGCAGTGCAAAAACGGGCGCTTCGGCTGGCAAAAGGGGTGAATTTTGGGCTTCCGCGCATTAATTGCTTTTCCATTGATTCCTATGGGAAACATTGTTTCGTCTTACGAACTTTTCACCTTAAGAACCTCGTCCCGGAACCAATTAAGTTTGTAAGACAAGGTATCACTGTACTAAGAAACAGTTTCACGTTTCAAAACGGGCAAAGAAAAAGAGATTTAAAAGAGCCGTACAAACAGCAGGAGGAAATTGGGAGGAATTGGATGACCCCCTTTTCCTAATGGCAATTCTTATTATTCAAAGTCCCAAATTTTGTTCGGCTGCTGCTTATTTCAACAGGAGCACAGAGGGGGTGGATCGATAGAAAATTGAACTGCTTGTCTGCTGATCAGGGGGGGGGAAATATGGTCTATACATCCATGAACAGCATCTGCAAGCCTTGGAAAAAGATGTAGTGGCTTTAATGGTCTTAAAAGACATGTCTGCTTTAATGATCTTAAAAGACCTGTCTGCTTTAATGATCTTAAAAGACCTGTCTGCTTTAATGATCAGCCTTGGAAAAAGATGTAGTGGCTTTAATGATCTTAAAAGACCTGTTTGCTTTAATGATCAGCCTTGGAAAAAGATGTAGTGGCTTTAATGATCTTAAAAGACCTGTCTGCTTTAATGATCAGCCTTGGAAAAAGATGTAGTGGCTTTAATGATCTTAAAAGACATGTCTGCTTTAATGATCTTAAAAGACCTGTCTGCTTTAATGATCAGCCTTGGAAAAAGATGCAGCAGCTTTAATGATCTCAAAAGATGTGTCTGCTTTAATGATCAGCCTTGGGAAAAGATGCAGTGTCTTTAGTGATCTCAAAAGACGTGGCTGCTTTAATGATCAGCCTTAGGAAAAGATGCAGCATCTTTAATAATCTTAAAAGACATGTCTGTTTTAATGACCAGTCTTGAACAAGATGCAGCGGCTTTAATGAGCTTAAAAGACTTGGCTTCTTTAATGATCAGCTTTGGAAAAAGATACAGCGACTTTAATGATCTTAAAAGATGTGGCTGCTTTAATAATCAGCCAAACCAAACTTTGCTGGCTGCAATTCAGGTAGTCCTCATCTTACAACCACAAAAGGTCACGAAAAGGGATCACATGACCTCAGGACACAGCAATGGTCTTAAACATGAACCAGTGGCCCAGCATCTGAATTTTGATCATGTGACCATAGGGATACGGCAACAGCCGTGTGAAAAACAGTCCTAAGGGTTCCCCCCCCCCCGGTCCTGTCGTAACTATGACCAGTCACTAAACAAATCGTTGTAAGTGGAGGACTACCCGTATTATTTGGAGCAGCAGGAAACAAACACAAACATTTTAAACAATATCCAGAGGTTTTTCTGAGGGAACAGAAATTCTGATTTAAGCACAGAAAAACTCACCCCAGGTTTAATTACCCCAAGTCTCCCCATTTAAAAGGATTGGCTAATAAGCGAAACAAATACCCTTTTGTGTTAGCGGCCCCCTAAAAAGCTGCAACAAGACAAAATAGCAAGCAATCTCCCATCCTGCTACACATCAATTTCCAAGGTTGCAATTCTGAAACGTTGCCGGGTAGGAAGGCCGAAGTTACCCTTGAGGAGGCACGATGCGAGTTTGGAAGGGTCACCATAAATCTTACATTTTAGAAGTATTTTTCCTTTGGCTATTTGATGGAGGAAGAAGGAGGAGGAGATTTTCGAAGGCTCAAGGTGCAAACAAATCCCGGGAATTTATAGCTGTTGTTGTTGTTGTTATTATTTTGTTAATGTTATTGTTGTTATTATTATACAAAACTAAAGACTACATTTGGGTGTTGATATGACCCCTGCACAGCAAGGAGGCTATGGAAAGAAGCAATACCTGTTGTCTGTTATATGGCTTGAAATCAACCCGTGGCTGAAGTAACTTCGGAATGGCTACAGAGAGAGAAAAAAAACATTATCAATAAAATAAACAGGGAGATGAAACAATCTCTGTGCTGCTATTAAAAACATCTTGCCAAAGATGGATAGAATACAGTGCGGCTCTATAAACTGTTACGGATTACGGATATACAGGTAGTACTCAAGTTACGACAGTTCATTTAGTGACCGTTTGGAGTTACATCACTTTAAATAGTGACCCATCTCCTCCCACTTATTGACTGAATGACAGTAATTTATTGCTTGTATCCTTACAATCTGTGTTAGTATTGATTGTTTCCTGATTGCTTATTTGATCCCTATGACAATAAATTATTATTATTATTATTATTATTATTATTATTATTATTATTATTATTATTAAGGTCAGCAAGTGTCGTATTGCCTCTGTACAAATCAATGGTGAGACCACACTTGGAGTCCTGTGTACAGTTCTGGTCACCGCACCTCAAGGAGGATAGAATGGAACTGGAAAAGGTGCAAAAAAGGGCAACAAGAATGATCAAGGAAATGGAGCCCCTCCCTTAGGAAACCAGGTTGCAACGCCTTAGAAACATAGAAGCATAGAAGTTTGAAGGCAGCAAAAGACCTCATGGTCCATCTAGTCGACCCTTATACTATTTCCTATATTTTATCTTAGGATGGATATATGTTTATGTTTAAATTCAGTTATGGTGGATTTACCAGCCACGTCTGCTGGAAGTTTGTTCCAAGTACCTATGACTCTTTCAGTAAAATAATATTTTCTCATGTTGCTTCTGATCTTTCCCCCAACTAACCTCAGATTGTGCCCCCTTGTTCTTTCCTATTGAAAACACTTCCCTCCTGAACCTTATTTAACCCTTTAACATATTTAAATGTTTCGATCACGTCCCTCCTTTCCCTTCTGTCCTCCAGACTATACAGATTGAGTTCATGAAGTCTTTCCTGATATGTTTTAAGACCTTCCACCATTTTTGTAGCCCATCTTTGGAGCTTTGGTCTCTTCAGCCTTGAAAGACGGCATTTAAGAGGTGACTTGGTCGAAGTGTATAAAATCATGCAGGGCATAGAAAAGGTGGATGGAGAAAAACCCTTTTCTCTATCACACAATACTAGAACGAGAGGGCCCTCCCTAAAGCTCACAGGTCAGAAAGCGAGGACAAATCAAGGGAAATATTTCTTCACCCAGAGGGTTGTTGGATTATGGAATTCCCTTCCAGAAGAGGTTGTGACAGCTGTCAGCCTTGATAGCTTCAAGGCACGATTAGACAGATACATTGATGCCAAGTATATCGGTGGTTATTGAAACGGATGTCCAAATATCGGCTCTATTTTGGTTGAGGCAAGCACGTTTCCCTTGAGTACCATTTGTTTTGGGTCAAGGAAAAGGAAAGGTCTTGCCTTCTCTTCCTGCTCAAGATCCTCATGGACAATTGGTGGGACACTGGGTGACACAGAATGCTGGACTCGATGGGCTTTGGCCTGTTTCCGCAGGGCTCTTCTTAGGTTCTTACGTTAGTTAATGGGATTGCTAAGCGAATCTGACTTCCTTATAAACTTTGCTCTTCAGGGATTGCAAAATAAAAGGATCATATGATCCCGGAATATGGCGAGCGTCATAAAGACGAGTCAGCTGCCATCTGATCACGTGAACATGTGGATGCTTTTGTAAGTGCAGAAAACACTTTTTAAAAAAATACTGCTGTAAGTTTGAAACGGTCACTAAATGAATGGCTCGTAGGTCAAGGACTGCCCGCAATCAGATACGTAAAATTTAAGTTTTCCTATCCTTCTGAAATCCGATCCGTACCTCTCCCGTCTGAGATTCTGAGAGTTCCAGCATGAAAGGAATCTCCGTGTCAAAATTGGCAAAGAGGTTGGTCCATTGGTGTTCGAAAGTCATCAAATCCTGGAAGAGACAGAAAAAATGGCTTTAACTCAACACTATTAAAGCCCACACCGGCTGCCTCAAAAGATTTAAATTTTTTGGGGCATTTTTAAAAAAAAATTCTCCACAATTCCATTTGCATATCAATACACACATACCTTAAGACAGGGATTTTCAACCTTTTTTGAGCCGCGGCACATTTTTTACATTTACAAAACCCTGGGGCACATTGAGCGGGGGTGGGGGGCAGCAAAAAAAAGTTTGGGCAAAAAAATTCTCTCTCTCTCTCTTCCTCCCCTTCACTCTATTTCTTTCTCCCTCCCTCTTTCTCTCCCTTCCTCTTTCTCTCCATCCCTCTTTCTTTCTCTTCTTTCCTTCCTCTCTTTTTTGCTCTCTTTCTCTCTGCCTCCCTACTTCCCTCTATGTCTTTCTCTCTCTCTCCTTCCCTCCCTTTCTTTCTCTCTCTCTTTCTTTCGTTCTCTTGCTCTCTCTTGCTTTCTCTCTCTCTTGCTTTTTTTCTCTCTTGCTTTCTCTCTCTCTTGCTTTCTTTCTCTCTGAGCTTCGCGGCACACCTGACCATGTCTCGCGGCACACTTGTGTGCCACGGCACACTGGTTGAAAAACACTGCCTTAAGATATATCAATAACGTACGTACTTATACATTTTAATTCAATCAATCAATCAGTCAAAAGTACTGCAAGCTACTTCTGTTGATCACCGGCTGCCAGCAGTTTGGCAGATCGAATCTCAATAGGTTCAAGGTTGACTTAACCTTCCGTCCTTCCGAGATGATTAAAATGAGGACCCAGATTGTTGGGGGTAAGAAGCTGACTCTGGAAACCGTTTAGACAAATTCCTTGTGTGTCCAATCACACTTGGCCAATAAAGAATTCTATTCTATTCTACTCGACTGTATTTATTTTATTTATTTATTTATTTGATTTTTATGCCGCCCTTCTTTTTAGACTCAGGGCGGCTTATAACATGTTAGCAATAGCACTTTTTAACAGAGCCAACCTATTGCCCCCACAATCTGGGTCCTCATTTGACCCACCTCGGAAGGATGTAACTCTCAATTGTTATTTACTGATCTATTGAGATAGTAATAATGATTTTAACTTATGAAATATGTTTTAAATGGAAAATCTGAATATTTATCATACGGAAGTTTGATTTAAGCAATTGTTTTGAAAGAATATATGAAATCCCAATTATTAAGAAAATTATAATGATATTGTAATGAAGATTAAGATAACAGGTTTTAAGATTAAGATAACATTCCTAAAGATATTTTAAGAGGTTTTTGGAATTAAAAAAAAATTCTCTATTCTAGAGAGGGCTATAAAAGCACTATGAAGCAGTATATAAGTCTAAATTCTAAATGCTAAATATTTTCAACTCCTCTTCCTCAATCTGTTTTTCTTCTTTCCGTTACACTCTTCTTCCTCTATCTCCATCTCTTCCTTCTTTGCTCCTTCGCTCCCCCTTCTACTTCACTCGCTCCTTCTCCTCTCCCTTCACCTTTCTACTTTCTCTTTGCCTTTCCCTAAGTGCTTCATATCCTATTTCATCTCATATTTAACAGACTGAGTGTACCGTATTGTTTGGAGTATAAGACGCACCTTAGTTTTTGGGGAAAAGAATCTGCTTACCAGATATTTATCTGGCTAGCATCCTTAGTCTGGTCAGCTTAAGAACATAAGAACCTAAGAAGAGCCCTGCTGAATCGGGCCAAAGCCCATCGAGTCCAGCATTCTGTGTCACAGAGTGGCCCACCAATTGTCCCTGGGGATCTTGAGCAGAAAGAGAAGGCAAGACCCTCCCTTTCCCTTGACCAGCTCAAAGTCACTCATGACAAAGGTGGGATTAGAACTCACCATCTCATGGCCATTGGCCCAAAGTCACCCATCCAGCTTTCTTACCTGAGGTGGGACTAGAACTCAGAGCGTCCTGGCCATTGGCCCAAAGTCACCCATTCAGCTTTCATATCTAAAGCACATTAGAACTCACTGTCTCCTAGTTTCTAACCTGATCACTTAACTACTAGAAGATCACTTAACCATTAGAAGATCACTTAACTCTTAACCACTAGAATATCACTTAGAAACATAGAAACATAGAAGTCTGACGGCAGAAAAAGACCTCATGGTCCATCTAGTCTGCCCTTATACTATTTCCTATATTTTATCTTACAATGGATATATGTTTATCCCAGGCATGTTTAAATTCAGTTACTGTGGATTTATCTACCACGTTTGCTGGAAGTTTGTTCCAAGGATCTACTACTCTTTCAGTCAAATAATATTTTCTCACGTTGCTGTTGATCTTTCCCCCAACTAACCTCAGATTGTGTCCCCTTGTTCTTGTGTTCACTTTCCTATTAAAAACACTTCCCTCCTGGACCTTATTGAACCCTTTAACATATTTAAATGTTTCGATCATGTCCCCCCTTTTCCTTCTGTCCTCCAGACTATACAGACTGAGTTCATTAAGTCTTTCCTGATACGTTTTATGCTTAAGACCTTCCACCATTCTTGTAGCCCGTCTTTGGACCCGTTCAATTAACCACTTAACCACTAGAAGATCACTTAACTCTTAACCACTAGAAGATCACTTAACCACTAGAGGATCAAACTGCGGTTGCCCATCCCAACTGAAAACAATCCCTCTGGATCCCTCTAGATTTGATTTCAGTTGAGAAACAACTGGTTTGTCTCGGTTTGAGAAAAAGACACATGCCCGTAAGACACGTCCCCATTCTTGTCTGCACAATCGGTCACTTCATACGCCACTTGCCCTCCCTCTTTTTGGAAAGGTTCTGCTAACAGGCCCGGGTGCACTGAAGGATGCTTCAGAGCAGATATATCTATTTTTAAAATTGCCAACTGAAAGAAAACAGCTGTCTGAAGAATTCACGCAACGACCACTAGATGTCAGCAGAGGCCCGCTTTTCAACTCTTCCTATGTTCTCGAAGAAAACCCAGTATTAAAAGCTAGAACGAAAAACTTAAGCGTCTTTTG
The DNA here is from genome assembly GCF_031021105.1 of Erythrolamprus reginae. NCBI lineage: Eukaryota > Metazoa > Chordata > Lepidosauria > Squamata > Dipsadidae > Erythrolamprus > Erythrolamprus reginae. The sequence continues at coordinate 67,125 of NW_027248586.1, read as the reverse complement.
GAATCCAAATAAAAGCCCAAGTAATCCCATATAGCAAACCCAAAACCAAAAATGAAAGAAGCCACAACACAGCATGTAATGGAGATCTGAGCACGGTCCACTTGAAAAAGAGGGTTTTTTCAGCTCCAACGAGGCGCTAACAATCTTCCCGGCTTGCAAGATTTTTTCATTCCTACTCTGAAGACGTTTTTTTCCAGCCCTGGGTCTTTGCAGGTTTGTTTTCATTGCTACTCCCTCCGAAGATTATTTTTTAAGCCTTTAACCAGGGGATAAAATAAGGTGCGGAAGCTGAACAGACTAAGTGTTGTGGTTCGCTCGGGCCCAGCTCCTGCCCCAAGGACTGTGGATGTGGGGGAGACATCCACATGCTGCAGGATTGTTTTGCCTCCGGTGGAATCTGCTGATGAAGGCTCCTCTGACCAAGAAGACATGAGTGACAGGGAGGAGGAGAGTGGGGCAGACAGCTCAGAAGGAGATCAATTCTCTAGCTCCTCCTTGGATTCAGAACAAGAGTTAATGATACAGCCACGCATGCGGAGAGCGATGCATAGGCAGCAACAACTGAGAGATTATTATCAAAGAAAATGAGGCCACCTGTGGTTGGGTGGGGCTGTGGTCATTAGTGAGGCTGCTATAAAGAGCAGCCTGTGGGTTTGGCCATTGTGGAGGATTATCTGATCCTTGTGTTTCATGACTGCTTTACTGACTTTGACCTTTTGTGTGCTGATTTCCCCCCGCTTTGAAACTAAACCAGAGCAAAGTGTGTTTCACTTTGTGAAAGTAGAAGGACTGTGAATTGCCTCACAGCTGCAAGCTAAGTATCACAGAACTGATAAGGGACTTGTACAAATGCCCAGTTTGTTTGGAGACCAGTGCTCTTTGCTATACCAAAAGAGGGCTTAGTTTAAGTGAATTTTCATTATAAAGAACATTGTTTTGAATTTTCAAACGTGTGTGTGTCTGAAATTTGTACCTTTGAATTTTTGGGAGGAGTCTACCAGAGAGCCCGACAGAACACAAACTAAGGGCAGAATGGTGAGTTATATGGTTGGCAAACCAGGTGCATAATTGGTGGGTTATAGCATGCTTCCTTTCTGCAAATCTTACCTCATCAAGTAAGCTCTCCAAAGAAATGGGATCCACTTTACTGTAGGCTTTCCAGAGATCCAGACTGACATCCATCAACTGCCAAGAGAAAAATCGAATCGGGAAGTCTAGGCAGGGCTGATGATAATTTATTAGATTTGTATGCCACCCCTCTCCGAAGATGCGGGGCGGCTCACAACAACATAAACAGTGTACAAATCCAATTTTGTTGGCCTTCTCCGGGTCCCGTCGACAAAACAATGTCATTTGGCGGGCCCCAGGGGAAGAGTCTTCTCTGTGGTGGCCCCGGCCCTCTGGAACCAACTCCCCCCGAAGATTAGAACTGCCCCACCCTCCCCGTCTTTCGTAAACTACTCAAGACTCATTTATACCACCAGGCATGGGGGAGTTGAGATAGCTCTTCCCCCTAGGCCATTACAAGCTATGCATGGTGTGCTTGTGTGTATGTTTGGTTCTATAATAAGGGTTTTTAGTTGTTTTATTATTGGATTGTACATGTTGTGTTTATTATTGTTGTTAGCCGCCCCGAGTCTACGGAGAGGGTCGGCATAGAAATCCAATAAATTATTATTATTATTATTATTATTATTATTATTATTATTATTATTATTTTAAAAAAATACAATTTAAAACCCTTATAATAAAATAATCCACACAATCCAATCTAACCATACACCAACCTTGACAATTGGGGTGTGTGTTAATTTCCCCACTGTTTGTAAAAGTGGGGGTGCTGGGGTCGAAATAAGCCTCAATTGTGGTTGAAAACTACCTGTGTAAGTCTAAGGGCTATTGCTATTGTAGACAAATGTCTGTCCAGTCTCCTTTTCAAAATCTCTAGTGTTGGAGCACTCAGAAGTTCTTCTGGAGGCAAGCCATTCCATGGATTAATTGTTCTCCATGTCACAACTGGACACAACCAGGAGACTTAAGAACCGTTTGCAGCTGAGATGGGCTGAGCGAGGGGGCTCTGCCTAGCTTTAATGCCCTCCACCCCAACGCATTTAAGCTACAGCTACTAACAAGCACGCTATTATCACTAGAGAACGGTACCATGGCCAGAGGGCACCATTGTTCTGCCAAAAGTAGGCATTCCTCCACCCCCACCCCCAACTGGGCAGGCCCACCCCACGGCTCTTCCGGACTGAAATGATCCTATATACCATGTTTTCCTTTTAAAAAAAAAATAAAAATGGTTTATTTACTAAATTAACAACAAACAAAATAATACTTAAAAGAAAATGTGCCCAACACCAATTAAAAACCCACCACCATTTAGGGGGTTAAATTTATTTATTTGATTTATTTATTAATCAGATTTGTATGCCGCCCCTCTCCGCAGACTCGGGGCGGCTCACAGCAATAATAGTACAATGTAAACAAATCTAATATTTAAGTTTAAGTTAATTTAAAACCCCAATTTAGAAACCAATCATACATACTAGCATACAATGCATAAATTTTATAAGCCTAGGGGGAGGGAAAGTATCAATTCCCCCATGCCTGACGACAGAGGTGGGTTTTAAGGAGCTTGCGAAAGGCTAGGAGGGTGGGGGCAACTCTGATATCTGGGGGGGAGTTGGTTCCAAAGGGTCGGGGCCGGCACAGAGAAGGCTCTTCCCCTGGGTCCCGCCAAACGACATTATTTTATTAAATTATTTGCAATAAGTTTCAATTTCTTCCTTAGCTCCGGTTTACATTTCTTTACGTACAAAAAGTGATTGGAATTTATTTTTCACCTTGTCGTCGTAAATTCTACTTAAGATATAATTTTTCACCTTATTCCATCGTGCCATCAGCTTCTCCAATTTATTTTCATCGAAGTTATTTAATCTTATTTCCATAATTTCAAAGTGGATGTGGTCCACCATGTACCAGTACCAATTCTGGATTGCCCATTTATTGCTGTCCTTCCACCCTAATACCACTAATGTTTGAGCGGAAAACCGTGTTTTCCTGAAAGTAAGACCGGCTCTTATATTATTTTTTTGTCCAAAAGATGCATTAGGCTTATTTTCAGGGAAATATGGTACCGAATCCGTCTGGCTGAGGATCTTAACTGGGGGTTATTTGGTTGGCAGAGCTTTCATTACAACCATCCTGAAAAAATCATGGCTTGTTTTCTGGTTGGGTTTATTATCCAGGAAATAATAATAATAATAATAATAATAATAATAATAATAATAATAATATAATAATAATATAATAATAATAATAATAATAATAATAATAATAATAATAATAATAATAATAATAATACAGTGTTCCCTCGATTTTCGTGGGGGATGCGTTCCGAGACCGCCCGCGAAAGTCAAATTTCCGCAAAGTAGTGATGCGGAAGTAAATACACCATTTTTGGCTATGGACAGTATCCCAAGCCTTCCCTTAACACTTTAAACCCCTAAATTACCATTTCCCACTCCCTTAACAACCATTTACTCACCATTATTACTGGTACTCACCATTGAATAAGATACTTAGTGATCCTGATATTTATAAACATAATTATTTATTAACAATATATTTTTTTTGCTATTTATTTGCAAAAATTATTAGTTTGGCGATGACATATGACATCATCGGGTGGGAAGAACCGTGGTATAGGAAAAAAATCCACGAAGGATTTTTTATTAATATTTTTTGAAAAACCGTGGTGTAGGCTATTCGCGAAGTTCGAACCCGCGAAAATCGAGGGAACACTGTAATAATAATAATTTATTAGATTTCTATGCTGCCGCTCTCCAGAGACTCGGAGCAGCTCACAACAGTGATAAACAATATAACAAATCCAATACAGTAGTACCTTGTGATACGAACCCCTTGTGATATGAACTTTTCGAGATACGAACCCAGGGTTCGGAAATTTTTTGCCTCTTATTACGAACTTTTTTCGCCTTACGGACCCGCCGCCGATTGCAAAAACGGCGCTCTGCTGGGCGGCGCTGCCCAGCTGTAACCTCCTGAAACAGCCGGGCGCTTCTCACCCCATCCATCTGACCGGAAGCCCCCTGGATGGGAAAGGGTGGTCATCATAACCCGTCCAGTCCATCCGCTCTTACCTCGTATTTCATGGTGAAAAAGCCATCCCCGCCGATGCCTTCCAGGGCAAAAGCTTGCACGATGGGCCATTTTTCAACCACAAACATGTCGAAGATCTGCAGGTGGCCTGCAAGACACCAAACACAATTTTTGTGGGTGTATATGTGTGGCATTTTTGCAACTGTTTCCTCCACCTAACAGCCATTCGTTTAGGAATAGATTGAAGGATCAGATGGATACTGACAGACTGGACAATTGGGTCCTATCTAACAAAATGGAATTCTTTTTCAAAAAAATAATGTTTATTGAATATAAACATCAAGAAAAGACACTAAAAAGACAGACAACACATCAAAATGTACAAACAAAAACAAAACAACAAAAATACATCGAATCTTTTTAGTCCTTTTTCGGTAAATTGCATTGATGTTGTATTTCCATATAAGTACATATAAGTTAAACTGTATTCTTTCTATAGTTTTCAATTTCCAATATGTTTAACTATTAATATCACTTATCGTATATATAATTTATATTCTTTACATATCTTTACTTATACAGTATACAGTATTCATTTTCCATTTTATAACATTTGTTTTTCCTCATTTTTATACCTGTAACTATATATGTACCTTCACTCCCTCTGATTTCTTTTTCTCTATCCACTGGTAAAACATGTTCCAAACCTCATGAAATTGTGAATCTTCTTTGTCATTTTGTTCATGTAAAAAGTTTATCTAATTTTGCACACTCTAATATTTTTCTAATAATAAATTTATCATTTGGTACCCCATCCTGTTTCCAAAGTTGTGCCACCCTTATTTATTTATTTATTTATTTATTTGTTTGTTTGTTTGTTTGTTTATTTATTTATTAGATTTGTATGCCGCCTCTCTCCGTAGACTTGGGGCGGATCACAACATATAATAAAACAATTCACAACAAATCTAATAAATTTAAAAAATTTAAAAAAACCTTTATTAAACCAGACATACACACAGACATACCATACATAAATTGCATAGGCCTGGGGGAATGGGGGGGAATGCCTCAATTCCCCCATGCCTGACGGCAGAGGTGAGTTTTAAGGAGTTTACGGAAGGCAAGGAGGATGGGGGTAGTTCTAATCTCCGGGGGGAGCTGGTTCCAGAGAGTCGGGGCCGCCACAGAGAAGGCTCCTCCCCTGGGACCCGCCAGACGACATTGTTTAGTCGACGGGACCCGGAGAAGGCCAACTCTGTGGGACCTAATCGGTCGCTGGGATTCCTGCGGCGGAAGGCGGTCTCGGAGATAATCTGGTCCGGTGCCATGAAGGGCTTTATAGGTCATAACCAACACTTTGAATTGTGACCGGAAATTGATCGGCAGCCAATGCAGACTGCGGAGTGTTGGTGTGACATGGGCATATTTAGGGAAGCCCATGATTGCTCTCGCAGCTGCATTCTGCACGATCTGAAGTTTCCGAACACTTTTCAAAGGTAGCCCCATGTAGAGAGCATTACAACAGTCGAGCCTCTAGGTGATGAGGGCATGAGTGACTGTGAGCAGTGAGTCCCAATCCAGATAGGGCCTTCTAACAAAATGAAATTCAATGTAGAGAAAAGTAAAGTCTTAACAATATGCAAGAAAAACCCAAAGGACACATATATACTGCTCAAAAAAATAAAGGGAACACTCAAATAACACATCCTAGATCTGAATGAATGAAATATTCTCATTAAATACTTTGTTCTGTAAAAAGTTGAATGTGCACCACAGCACGTGAAATTGGGGGTAATAAATAATAAATATGAACACTAAAATTCCATTGGGGCCCAGATTGGAGAGTTGTTTATTTCTTCCCAGGGTGGCGCGTAACAGGAAATATCTGATAATAATACTGCAGTATTACAGCAGCTGATCAGCTATGAAATCATCATTATCCTGACAATAAATGACAACGCAGAGTCTTACAAGTTCCTTGCACAAAGCCTTCGCTATTCTCAGTTACCCGTTTCCCCCCAACACCCCCCCCTTCCCAACCCCTGCTTAAGATCCTGGCATCCCGTCATTAACAGGAAATCAAAGAGTCTTTTTTCCCTTCTTAAAAAAAGGAAAGCCACATTATCATAATCATCACCATAAAAGAATCTGTTATTTCCTCCCATAAAAGAAGGACTTAGTCTAGAGCACAAAAGGGATCTATTGTGTGTGTGTTTCAATTTTACAGGGTGTGATTAAGACAAATTAGGCAGGAGCTCAAATTGCTCCCTTTGGAGAAGACAACGGCGGTGTGTGTGATTTTCCTTCAAGGACCACTAAAAACGAGCACCAAAATCCAGGTTAGTCCTTGAATTACAATTGCAGGTAGAGGCCCAACGTTTCTTATCACCTCGGAAGTTGACTACTGCAATGCTCTCTACATGGCCCATGACCCCCTATGCAGAATGCAGCCACACAAGGGGTCATGGGCCTTCCCAGGTATGCCCAAGTCTCTCCAGCACTTCGTGGACTGCATTGGCTGCCGATTGATTAGATTAGATTAGATTTATTGGATTTATATGTCGCCCCTCTCCACAGACCCTGGGCGGCTCACAATAATGGCAAAAACAGTACATAGTAACAAATCTAATATTTAGCCATCTAATTTACAGTTTTAAGTTAAAAAGTCCATAAAAGCAACCCCAATATATATAAAAAACAAGCACACAATCAATCATAAACCATAGATTGGTTTCCAGACGCAATTCAAAGTGTTGGTAATGACCTATAAAGCCCCGCATGGCATCAGCCCAGATTATAAGAGGGAGATTGTGATCCTGCTGTATAGAGTGCTGGTGAGACGTCCTTCCTGGAGTCCACGTTTCAGCCGGCCAGGAAGGACGTCTCCGTGAAGTCAAAGCTCCGCCCATGGAATTACCTCTGGAACCGCCTGCTACCGCATGAATCCCAGCGACCGATAAGGCCCCGCAGAGTTGGCCTTCTCCGGGTCCCGTCGACTAAACAATGTCGTTTGGCAGGCCCCAGGGGAAGAGCCTTCTCTGTGGCAGCCCCGGCCCTCTGGAACCAACTCCCCCCGGAGATTAGAACTGCCCCCACCCTCCCTGTCTTTCATAAACTACTCAAGACTCATTTATACTGCCAGGCATGGGGGAGTTGAGATATTCCTTCCCCGAATGCCGAACCCAAACTTTTGCTGAATTTCCGGGTTCGGCGTTCGCGGCAGTGGGTTCGTAAGGTGAAAAAAGTTCATAAGAAAAGGCACAAAACTCAAACACCACTGAAACTGAACGTTTTATATGTTCTATAAGTTTATAAGCTAATTTATCTGTCTTCCTTTCATTTTTCTTTCTTTTTCTTTGTATGTTTTGCTTGTTTAGATTGTTTTTTATATGTAGAAACTCAATAAAGATTAGTTTAAAAAAATAATAAAGATTTTTTAAAAAAAAAAACCCGGTTCTTTGCCCCATTTTACATCCTTTTTTTGGTCACCAACGTTAAGTGAATTGTTGGGTTGTAAATCTGGCTTCCCTCGTTGTTGGGATTTGGCAGGGAAGGTAATATCTACGGTGATCAGGTGGACCCCAGGGTTGCTGCAACAGTCACAAGTACAGGCCAGTTGCCAAGCCTTTGAATTGAGATCACGTGACCACAGGGATGCGAGAAATAGTTGTAAGCCGCTTTTTTCAATGCTGTTGTCATTCTGAACGTTCACTAAACAAACCATTGTAAGTCGAGGACTTTGTGTACCGCCTGAAGGGTCTGATTTCAAAGAATTTGGGGTTTTCCCTAACTTACCTTGGGAGCTGAAAGGAATACCGATCCGGCTGCAATCCCGAACCATATCCACAAAGCTGGAAATTTTAAATTCTTCGGCCGACTCTTCATCTTCGTACTAGTAAAACGACGAGAAGGGGAGAATCTTTTCAAAATAAAGAACATAGTAGAGGTACTTCCCCAAAACGAATGGTTACAGTGGTTTTTAACACCTTCAAAACCAAGGTCCATTTAAGCTCCAGTGGATCTAAAGAGGCTGCAGTTTGAGATTGTCAGTTCCTGTGAAGCAGAATAGAATAGAATAGAATAAATAATAGGATAGGATAAAACAGAATAAGAGAGAAGAGAAATAGAAAAGAATAGAGAATAGAATAGAATAGAATAAGAGAGAAGAGAAGATGAATAGAGAATATAGAAGATAAGAGAATAGGAAAAGATAGAAGATAGAAAAGAATAGAGAATAGAGAATAGAAGAGAGAAGAGAAGAGGAATAGAGAATAAAGAAGAGAAGACAATAGGAGAAGAGAGTAGAGAAGATAGAAGTGAATAGAGAACAGAGAGTAGAATAGAATAGAATAGAAAATAATAGAATAGAATAGAATAGAATAGAATTCTTTATTGGCCAAGTGTGATTGCGCACACAAGGAATTTGTCTTTGTTGCAAATGCTCTTAGTGTACATAAAAGAAAAGATACGTTTGTCAAGATTCATAATTTACAACACTTAATGACAGTCCAGGTACAAATGACCAATCAAATCATATTTTCTGGCTTTCATACCTTTGGCAGAACTAGAATTCAATGCCTCCTGGTTTCTAGGCAAACACCTAAACTAGTATACCAAACTGTCTCTCTCTCTCTCTTTCTACTTGGTATACGCATATGGCAAGCAAGACATCTTCTGGCATGAAGTAAAAAAAACCAATAGTTTTGCAAGCACTCGAAAGCTGGCCCCTGTTGAATTACGACTGCGCCATCTCCCTGTTTTCAAACCAGCAAATTTCCGCCAGAGAGACAGAATTCTCCAGTTCTCACATTCAGGGCGAAGCTCAACCCGAGCCTTCCCTTTTCAAAAGGAAACCAAGCGACAAAAGAAATGTACCCAAAACCCAGCTTCTCTGTATGTCCCAAAGCCCAAACGCTGGACGGTGAACCCTGCCAAGTTTGATTAAAAAAAAAACCCCCATGATATTACAGAATGTGTTGAAAGGATGGGGACAATTGAACAGGACTCTTGAACAGAGTCTCTGCCAAAGAGGCTGTTTGTGATTTTCAAAGCCCCGTTGGAGGGTTTTTCATACGCCCTCTCCAATTTTTAAATCCGTGCCCGTCGTGCTCTATTTCACGGATGCCAAAGACCCCATTGGCAAATTCATTTTATGGCGTTCTTTCTGTTTCGTTATCCACGGCGGCTCCCACGTTGGGCTGGCGGCACGAGGTTCGGGTAAAAGAAGGAAAAACAAAAAGAACGGCGGAAACAAGCTTTGGACCGAAATCCGACGTTTTTAAAAGCCCGGCCGGAGATGCCAACTTCCCCATCCTCGAATACAGCTCATCTGTTTGGAACCCATATCGCATCTCAGGCATTAGCACCCTTGAAAATGTCCAGAGATACTTCACCAGAAGAGCCCTTCAGTCCTCCACTCGAAACAGAACAACCTATGAGACTAGACTTACAATCCTGGGCCTAGAAAGCTTAGAACTAAGTCGGCTTAAACAAGATCTAAGTATTGCCCACAAGATCATATGCTGCAACGTCCTGCCTGTCGGCGACTACTTCAGCTTCAACCACAACAACACAAGAGCACACAACAGATTTAAACTTAATATTAACCGCTCCAAACTTGACTGTAAAAAATATGACTTCAGTCACCGAGTTGTCGAAGCGTAGAACTCATTACCGGACTCCATAGTGTCATCCCCAAACCCCCAACACTTTACCCTTAGATTATCCATGGTTGACCTATCCAGATTCCTAAGAGGTCAGTAAGGGGCGAGTACAAGTGCACTAGAGTGCCTTCCGTCCCCTGTCCTATTGCTCTCCTATATCTCCTATACCTTTCTTCTATTCCTCTATCTCTTCTTCTACTCTTTCATTGATATGTTCTATTACTATACCTTCTTTTCTATTCTTTCTTAGATATATTTTACTATGAGTATCTCCTCTATAACCTTCATCATGTATTTTACTATGTGTATATACCCACTAAAACCCTCATTGTGTATTTATAAAAAAATAAATGAATGAATGAATGAATGAATGAATAAATAAATAAATAAATACGTCTTAGAAATGAAAGACTCAAATGACAGAGAAGAGAGCCATCTGGAAAGAATTTGTAAATTCAACTCCCCAAGAGATGAAGCTGGATCAGCAGTGGATCGCTCCCAGTTCGGCCCAGTTTGGCGAACCCGTAGTGGCGGCAGGAGGCTCCTCCCACCTGTCTGGGACGCTCTGCCTACCCACCCAGGAAGGAAAGACGACGTTTAAGAGGTGACTTGATCGAAGTGTATAAAATCACACATAGGATAGAAAAGGTGGATAGAGAAAAATCCTTTTCTCTATCACACAATACTAGGACAAGGTGGTCCTCCCTAAAGCTCATAGGTAAAGTTCAGGAAGGAAGTGTTTTTAATAGGAAAGTGAATGCAAGAACAAGGGGGAACAATCGGAGGTTAGTTGGGGGAAAGATTAGAAGCAACTTGAGAAAATATTATTTTACTGAAAGGGTAGTAGATGCTTGGAACAAACTTCCAGCAGACCTGGTTGGTAAATCCAGAGTAACTGAATTTAAACATGCCTGGGATAAACATAGATCCATCCTAAGATAAAATACAGGAAATAGTATAAGGGCAGACTACATGGACCTTGAGGTCTTTTTCTGCCGTCAATCTTCTATGTTTCTATGTTAAGAAAGTGAGGACAAATAAAGGGAAATGTTTCTTCACCCAGAGGGTCCTTGGTTTATGGAATTCCCTTCCAGAAGAAGCCGTGACAGCTGTCACCCTGGATAGCTTCAAGGCAGGATTGGACAGATTCATGGATGCCAAGTGTATCATAGGTGGTTATTGAAAGGGATGTCCATGTGCCGCCTCTATGTTGGTTGAGGCAGGCAGGGTTCCCTTGAGTACCATTTGTAGGGGGGTCAAGTGAAAGGGAGGGTCTTGCTTTCTCTTTCTGCCGCATGAATCCCAGCGACCGGTTAGGTCCCACAGAGTGGGCCTTCTCCGGGTCCTGTCAACTAAACAATGTCGGTTGGCGGGCCCCAGGGGAAGAGCCTTCTCTGTGGCGGACCCGACTCTCTGGAACCACCTCCCCCCAGAGATTAGAACTGCCCCTACCCTCCTTGCCTTTCGTAAACTCCTTAAAACCCACCTTTGTCATCAGGCATGGGGGGAACTGAGATATCTCTCCCGGGCCTGTACAATTTATGTATGGTATGTTTGTAGGTATGTTTGCTTAATAATGGGTTTTTTAAAAAATACTTTAAATTGTAAATTATTACATTTGTCATGAACTGTTTTATTGTGTTGTGAGCCGCCCCGCGTCTACGGAGAGGGGCGGCATACAAATCTAATAAGTAAATAAGTAAATAAGTAAGTAAGTAAGTAAGTAAGTAAAGAAGGAAGGAAGGAAGGAAGGAAGGAAAGGAAGGAAGGAAGAAAGAAAGAAAGAAAGAAAGAAAGAAAGAAAGAAGAAGAAAGAAAGAAAGAAAGAAAGAAAGAAAGAAAGATCCCCATGGACAATTGGTGGCCCACTGTGGGACACAGAATGCCGGACTCGATGGGCTTTGGCCCGATTCAGCATGGCTCCTCTTAGGTTCTTATGTGATGTTGAGATGTGTGGCCTTCAACTCCCAGGATTCCCCCGCCGGACAGCTGCGCAGGAAGTCCAAGGTTTCACACCCTGCACCCCATTCGCCCACCCCAATTCTTCCTTGGTTCGTGGCTCACTTAGCTCACCTCCGTTTCGGTCAAGCAGTGGATGTGCAGGTTTCTCCAAAAGGCCACGTAAGGCAGAAGGTAATTGTAGTTGACAGGGTTGCAGTACAGATGGACGCTGTCCGGCTTAACCAGCAGGATCACATCTGCAAAAACAAGCGGGCGCAAGAAGAGGACCTGTTAGAAGCGGGGGAAGCGCGAGGAACGGAGGTTCGTCCCATCCGAGGGGGTCGGGGAGGGGGGAGCAACTCTCTCTTACCGTCGAGGATTTCTTCCGGAAATCCCGATCGTTCAAACTCGTTGTTGTTCTGGCTGTACAAGCCGAAGAGCAGATAGTTGGCAAGTTCCTGGCATCCTTCATTGTACCGACTGTCAATTCCTGCAAAGAAAAAACAAAACAAAAGAACACAACTACTTAGAATATTTAGAGCACCATAGAAACATGGAAGATTGACGGCAGAAAAAGACCTCCTGGTCCATCTAGTCTGCCCTTATACTATTTCCTGTATTTTATCTTACAATGGATATATGTTTATCCCAGGCATGTTTACATTCAGTTACTGTGGATTTACCAACCACGTCTGCTGGAAGTTTGTTCCAAGGATCTACTACTCTTTCAGTCAAATAATATTTTCTCATGTTGCTTCTGATCTTTCCCCCAACTAACCTCAGATTGTGTCCCCTTGTTCTTGTGTTCACTTTCCTGTTAAAAACACTTCCCTCCTGGACCTTATTTAACCCTTTAACATATTTAAATGTTTCGATCATGTCCCCCCTTTTCTTTCTGTCCTCCAGACTATACAGATGGAGTTCATGAAGTCTTTCCTGATAGGTTTTATGCTTAAGACCTAGCATCTATCTATCTATCTGTCTGTCTGTCTGTCTGTCTGTCTGTCTGTCTGTCTGTCTGTCTGTCTGTCTGTCCGTCTGCCCGCCCCGCCGCCCGCCCGCCTGCCCACCCACCCAGCATTAAATCTATCAATTTCTATGCATTCTGATATTTTATTAATTACATTCCCTTCAGATGGAATCTCATCATTTTTCCATTCCTGGGCAAATACAACTCCAGTTGCGGTTAATATATGCCACACCAAATATCTAATCTTTTTATCATATTTTTTCCAGTAGAATGCACAACAAAAATATCTCTAGTTTCTAATCTATATGTTGCTTTGTCATTTTTTCCAGCCAAGTATGCATTTTCCAACAGTATTTCATAGCTTTTGGGCATGTCCACTACATTATTAAATTAAATTAAATATGGTAGCATGAACCCGATGATTCCAACATTTAGTAGATCTATCTTTATACATTTTTGTATGTCTTGCCAAAATGCCAGCTATAAAGCATTTTATACAGATTTTATACAGACATAGTCTACTTAAAATTCCTATCCCATAGTTTCTGCCATTTATCAAATTCAATTGCATATCCAAAGTTTTTAAACCAGGCAATCATTGTCTCCTTTATCTGCTCACTTTCAAGTTTTAATACTTAATAGGTAACAACATAATTTATCAGTTTATCATTTGTTCCAGTTAATATCTGGTCCAATGCAACTTAGCAATTTCAAATATTTATTTATTTATTTATTTTGTCCAATACACAATGAGGGTTTTAGTGGGTATATATATTTATATACACATAGTAAAATACATGATGAAGGTTATAGAGGAGATACTCATAGTAAAATATATCTAAGAAAGAATAGAAAAGAAGGTATAGTAATAGAACATATCAATGAAAGAATAGAAGAAGAGATATAGGAATAGAAGAAAGGTATAGGAGATATAGGAGAGCAATAGGACAGGGGACGGAAGGCACTCTAGTGCACTTGTACTCGCCCCTTACTGACCTCTTAGGAATCTGGATAGGTCAACCGTAGATAACCCAAGGGTAAAGTGTTGGGGGTTTGGGGATGACACTATGGAATCCGGTAATGAGTTCCACGCTTCGACAACTCGGTTACTGAAGTCATATTTTTTACAGTCAAGTTTGGAGCGGTTAATATTAAGTTTAAATCTGTTGTGTGCTCTTGTGTTGTTGTGGTTGAAGCTGAAGTAGTCGCCGACAGGCAGGACGTTGCAGCATATGATCTTGTGGGCAATACTTAGATCTTGTTTAAGGCGTCTTAGTTCTAAACTTTCTAGGCGCAGGATTGAAAGTCTAGTTTCGTAAGGTCTTCTGTTACGGGTGGAGGAGTGAAGGGCTCTTCTGGTGAAGTATCTTTGGACATTTTCAAGGGTGTTGATGTCCGAGATGCGATATGGGTTCCAAACAGATGAGCTGTATTCGAGGATGGGTCTGGCAGTGGTTTTGGGATATCTCTCGTTTAGGAAAACACACAGCCAACATCGATTGGAGCAGCTGGATTGTTTTTCCATTAAGAGGGAGTTACTTATGGGTGCGGTTCTACTTGGGATTTACACCTTAGATTAGAAAGGTAGCTGGTTGTCAGCAGGATGGGTTTTCAACACCACCCATGATATCCAGAGTGCTAATTTGCTTCCGTGACCTCAGGTTGACTTCCACCCAAAAGTTGCATCACTGAGGGAAGGAATATTTCCCTTGAAAACGTCCAAAGACATTTCACCAGAAGAGCCCTTCACTCCTCCACTCGAAACAGAATATCCTACGAAAATAGACTAACAATCCTGGGCCTAGAAAGCCTAGAACTACGGGGCCTAAAACACGATTTGAGTATGGCTCACAAGATCATATGCTGCAACGTCCTACCGGTCAATGACTACTTCAGCTTCAACCGCAACAACACAAGAGCACGCAACAGGTTCAAACTTAATATGAACCGCTCCAAACTTGACTGTAAAAAATATGATTTCAACAATCGAGTTGTCGAAGCGTGGAACTCATTACCGGACTCAATAGTGTCAACCCCTAACCCCCAACACTTCTCCCTTAGACTCTCCACGATTGACCTCTCCAGGTTCCTAAGAGGCCAGTAAGGGGCGTACATAAGTGCACTGGTGTGCCTTTCGTCCCCTGTCCAATTGTCTTTCCTTTCTCTCACTTATCATATATATTTTCTTCCTTTCAGATATCTTTTCCTCTATTTTTACATATTATCTTTATATATATTACTTCATGTCTATTCTCTTCCATATGTATTGTGCATTGGACGAATGAATGAATGAATAAAATAAATAATCTGACTCCATCAAGCAGCCAAACTAGAGACATCAAGCCAACTTTGACATCTGTTGCAAGAAGGGCCAGGTGTCTGTCTGACCATCAAATGTGGCAATTTGGAAATACGATGCCCTTTGATCTCCGTGTTACTAAAGTGCATGTCTGTTGTCCAGAGGAGCTATTTGCTCTCCATCTAAACCAGTTGCTGTTCCTTCCTCTGGAGCACAGCAGGCCTCCAACCTTGGCAACTTGTGGATTTCAATTCCCAAGACTCTCAGCAAAGCTGGCTGAGGAACTCTGGGGGTTGAAGTCCCCAAGTCTTAAAGTTGCCAAGGTTGGAAAACCTGGACCTGGGGGAGGTTTTAAGCGGAGCAAATAACAAACAAGACATCTGCAATTTCCATTACGGTGGAGCAGAAATATCCAAGAACTGCAACAAGGGAAGGAAGGAAGGAAAGAATAAGAGGAGGGAGGGAAGAAGGAAGGAAGGAATAAGGGAAGGACGGATGGAAGGAAGGAAGGAATGAAGGAATAAGAGGAGGAATGATGGGAGGGTGGGAGGAAGGAAGGAAAGAATAAGAGGAGGGAGGGAGGGAAGAAGGAAGGAAGGAAGAAGGGAAGGATGGATGGAAGGAAGGAAGGAATGAAGGAATAAGAGGAGGAATGATGGGAGGGTGGGAGGAAGGAAGGAAAGAATAAGAGGAGGGAGGGAGGGAAGAAGGAAGGAAGGAAGAAGGGAAGGATGGATGGAAGGAAGGAAGGAATGAAGGAATAAGAGGAGGAATGATGGGAGGGTGGGAGGAAGGAAGGAAAGAATAAGAGGAGGGAGGGAGGGAAGAAGGAAGGAAGGAAGAAGGGAAGGATGGATGGAAGGAAGGAAGGAATGAAGGAATAAGAGGAGGAATGATGGGAGGGTGGGAGGAAGGAAGGAAAGAATAAGAGGAGGGAGGGAAGGAGGAATGTAGAATAAGGGGAGGAAGGGAGAATAAGGATAGGGAGGGAGAGAGGAAGGAAGGAAGGAAGGAAGGAAGGAAGGAAGGAAGGGAGAATAAGGATAGGGAGGGAGAGAGGGAGGGAGGGAGGGAGAATAAGGATAGGGAGGGAGGGAGAGAGGAAGGAAGGAAGGAAACAATAAGGGGAGGGAGTGAGAGAGGAAGGAAGGAAGGAAGGAAGGAAGGAAGGAAGGAAAGAAAGAACGAACAAGAGAAAGAAATCCAGAGAAATCCAGAGAAACGCAGTGCTGTGTGTGTGCAATTGCGCAACCCTTCTGCAAAGCCTCTTAAGAGGGGGTCCAGGCTGGAAGGATTAGGCCTGTTGGGGGGGGGGGGGGGGAGAGACATCTGGGATGGATGGGGCTGGGGGGAAAGACAAGGGCAGGCCAGCATCCTTCTCCGTGGGGTCACGCAAGGATAAAGCCCCCCAGGGCTGGCAAGAATATCCGGGCCAGGATCAGAATCCCGTCTGTGGAAACTAGGGCAAGGAAATTAGGCCGGGCCGCTCGGTTTCAAAGTTAAAGAGTTCGCAGATGGGGTGGTGGTTGTTTTGGCGCACGAGGCCCGGCTAATTTTTACACAAGTCAGAACGGAGTTAAATGCTGTCGGTGTTTAATAATAAATCTTCCCAAAGGTGTCAAGTTCTGCCTTGGTTTCATTTCCACCCGCTGGAGAGACAGTTTGGGCTAGTGCAGTGTCTCCCAACCTTGGCCACTTGAAGATAACTGGACTTCAACTCCCAGAATTCCCCAGCCAGCATTCGCTGGCTGGGGAATTCTGGGAGTTGAAGTCCAGATATCTTCAAGTAGCCAAGGTTGGGAGACACTGGGCTAGTGTAAAGGCACCAGGACAGGGAGCAGGAGACGGCGAGTTCTAGTCCTGCCTTAGCCATGAAAGCCGGCTGTCTCCGGGCCAGTCACCAGGAGACTGGGAGTTCTAATCCTGCCATAGTCCCACCTTTCCTGCCTAAGGCGGGACTAGAACTCCCAGTCTCCTGGTGACTGGCCCAAAGTCTCCCAGCCGGCTTTCACATCTAAGAGGGGACTAGAACTCCCAGCCTCTTGGTGATTGGCCCAAAGTCTCCCAGCCGGCTTTCATATCTAAGAAAGGACTAGAACTCACAGTCTCCTGGTGACTGGCCCAAAGTCTCCCAGCCAGCTTTCATATCTAAGAGGGGACTAGAACTCCCAGTCTCCTGGTGACTGGCCCAAAGTCTCCCAGCCGGCTTCCATATCTAAGAGGGGACTAGAACTCCCAGTCTCCTGGTGACTGGCCCAAAGTCTCCCAGCTGGCTTCCATATCTAAGAGGGGACTAGAACTCCCAGTCTCCTGGTGACTGGCCCAAAGTCTCCCAGCCAACTTTCCTATCCAAGAGAGGACTAGAACTCCCAGTCTCCTGGTGACTGGCCCAAAGTCTCCCAGCCGGCTTTCATATCTAAGAGGGGACTAGAACTCACTGTCTCCTGGGGTTTGGCCCAAAGTCACCCAGGTAGGACTCGAACTCAGAGTCTCCCAGATTCTAGCCTGGTCTCTTAACCACTTGACCCAACCGGCTCTCTTTCGCCTCTTCTTTGCAAAATTCTCACCCTGATACGAGGAAGATGTGAGCAACCACCAATCTGACTCTGTTCACAGTTCCAGGCCTAAGCACGGCTGTTTGTCTTGCATAGACAGTGTCTTATTCAGGGAGAAAGCCGGAGAGGCAGGCTGGAAGGACCTAGGCCCGAGAGAATAAAGGCCTCTTTTCATTGACTTATCCTCCCCTTAGGAAAGTCTATAAAGGCTATAATTGATAGAATTATAAATCCTATACCAAGCAGCCACCTCCTCTATTAGAAGAAACATAGAAACATAGAAGACTGACGGCAGAAAAAGACCTCATGATCCATCTAGTCTGCCCTTATACTATTTTCTGTATTTTATCTTAGGATGGATATACAGTGGTACCTCGTGATACGAACCCCTCGCCATACGAACAATCCGAGATATGAACCCAGGGTTTGGAAATTTTTTGCCTCTTCTTCCGAACTTTTTCCATCTTACGAACCTGCCACTGCCGCCACCGAGAAGCCCTGCTGCCTGGCTGTCGCCTTTTGAAACAGCCGGGGGGCTTCTCGGCGTCCTTCCAAACCCGAACGCCAAACCCGAACTTTTGCCGAACTTCCGGGTTCGTATCTCGGATTGTTTGGGAGGGTGCTGAGAAGCCCCCCGGCTGTTTCAAAAGACGACAGCCGGGCGGCGGGGCTTCTCGGCAGCCTCCCGAACGCCGAACCCGGAAGTTCGGCAAAGTTTGGGTTTGGCGTTCAGGTTCGGGAGGACGCCGAGAAGCCCCCCGCTGTTTCAAAAGGTGACAGGCGGGCGGCGGGGCTTCTCGGCGGCCACCCGAACCCAAACTTTTGCTGAAGTTCTGGGTTCGGCATTGGGAGAACGTTGAGAAATGCCTGGCTGTTTCAAAAGGTGACAGCCGGGCGGCGGCGTTTTTTTGCGTTTTTTTTTCTTTTACCCATTAAATCATTTTACATTGTTTCCTATGGCAAACAATGTTTCGTCTTACGAACTTTTCGCCTTACGAACCTCCCCCCGGGAACCAATTAGGTTCGTAAGACGAGGTATTACTGTATGTTTATCCCAGGCATGTTTCAATTCAGTGACTGTGGATTTACCAACCACGTCTGCTGGAAGTTTGTTCCAAGGATCTACTACTCTTTCAGTAAAATAATATTTTCTCATGTTGCCTTTGATCTTTTCCCTAACTAACTTCAGATTGTGTCCCCTTGTTCTTGTGTTCACTTTCCTATTAAAAACACTTCCCAAGAAGCTTGGCACGGATCGAAGGCTTCTCACGTAGACCATGGAATGTCACTTTGTCCTTTTCACACACAAACACACACACACACACACACTGCATGTGAAGGGTGAAAAGAATTTACCCAAAATGCAGAGGATGCCATCTGGCTGGGACTTGTTGCTCTCCGTCAGAATGTTTTGAATTTGTCGAAGTCGGCTGCAGCTGGGAAGAGAAACGGAGGGGACGAGAATTAAGACGCCGTGGTGGGAAAGGAAGACGCCAAAGAGTTATTTTATGCCGAATTGGCAGAGCGGAGAGTTTTCTCTCTCTTTTTTCCCCCTTTTGGCCTTCTGCAGAGATTGCAAAATGCTGTAGAAATAGAACAGAGTTAGAAAGAGAAGGGAACAGTAGAAGATTAGAATAAAAAATAGAATAATAAAATAGAATTGTTGATGCCTTCAAGGGGCAAAACACACAAGGGGCATAGTTCCCTCTAAGCTGAGCAGTGAGCAATGGCTCACTTAAAAATCATCATCAACTCAGAGTTTTTCAAACCTGCCCAGAAGCCGAGAGGGAAAGAGTGAGAGGGAAAGAGTGCCGCCCAGTCCCAAAGGGACTGCCGCTCAGACACTATACTTTTCCGCCCACCCCCCAAAAAAATTAGAGGGAACACTGACCAGGGGTCTCCAAACTTTAAGACTTGTGGACTGTAACTCCCAGAATTCTAGGCTGGCTGGAGAATTCTGGGAATTATTATTATTATTATTATTATTATTATTATTATTATTAATTAGATTTGTATGCCGCCCCTCTCCGTAGACTCGGGGCGGCTCACAGCAATGGTAAAAACAATATATAATGACAAATCTAATAGTTAAACTCTAAAATAACAATAATACATTTAAAAAGTCTAAAAAACAAGAAACCCCAATCCACAAGTCTTAAAGTGGCCACGTCTGAAAACCTCTGAGACTCATATTTACAACAAACTCATGTTTACATAGGAGACTCATTTACAACAAACAGAAACAAAGATTTTTAAACAAAGAGCCCACTTCTGCGAGTTTCCGCCCGACTGCTGTATTCAAATCCAAGGGCAGTCTGTTTCCTTTTTGTGCAAAACGCACAACCCCTGACAGACACACAAGGGAAAAAGGATCGGCTCATGAAGACTGAGAACTTAGCAGCGTAGGTCGATTATCAAATCATTGGCAAAGAATGTGAAACGCCTGTCTTGATAAATATTGATTAAGCATCCTAGTTATTGACTCAGCTGAATGTAAAGATTCCTTACTCAGCTTCGGTTTATCTAAGGTAATTACTGTAAAGGCAAAAAGTTAATTAGACATTCTTCTGTTCAGTTAGCAATTACATCATTTGGAGTTAAGACACTTTGGCCTGCCAACTTTGATATGATTTGTCTGTATACATTAACCATTTAGCATTGTTACTAAAGTTAGTCAAGTTAATCTTTTGTACTTGTATATACAAGAAATTTGCTATAAAAAATAAATACAAGTCCGAGAAAGGAAGAGCTTCTGAACACGGGCGTTGCTCAGCTCAGAGAGATTTCTTCCTAACCCAGATTCCTTTGCTCAAGAAATCATGTCTCCGTGTCTATGATTCCTAAACCACAGTTGTAACTCCCTGGTTAGAAGCAAGGAGGAACAGAAGAAAACATACTTTGACAGGTGTATGTAGAGATGGCCTGTAATTTAACAGGATAACAGAGTTGGGAGGGAACCTGGGGGTCTTCTAGTCCAGGGGTCTGAAGCTGCATGTAGCTCTTTCATCCCACCACTGCGGCTCCCTGTCACTCAAAATATGTGTCACAACTGCCAATATGCGACACTTGCCAGCACATGATTTATTTCAATCCATCTTTATTTAGAGTTCAAAATGCTTTTGTTGTGTGCAGAAATGTTTAAAAGTGTAAAAAAAATCTTCACTTTAGAAGTCAAAAAGGTTTTGTGGTTCCCGGTGTTTTCTTTTCTGTGGGAAAAAGTCCAAATGGCTTCTTGGGTGTTTTAAGGTTGCCAACCCCTTGTTCTAGTCCAACCCCCTGCTCAAACAAAAAACCCTACATCAGGGGTTGGCAACTTTAAACACCCGAAGAGCCATTTGGACCCGTTTTCCACAGAAAAGAAAACCCCGGGAGGCACAAAATCCCATCTAAAACGAAGTTAACACTGCATATATTCTTTTTTTTTTACCTTTATGCTGTATAAAAAAACCTACAGTGTGTTGCATTTGTAAAATCAATGGCCTGCTACAGAGAAAACATTTCCCCCCCTGCATGCAATAGACACATTTTGAACTCTGGGGGGGGAAAAAGGATGGGTTGAAAAGCTCAATAAATTGCTGCTGGCCGGTGTTTTACACTGGCCTTTGTGAATGCATATTTTGAGTGACATGGAGGTACAGGTTGCAGACTTCTGCCCTATACCAGTGATGGCTAACCTTTTACGTCACCATGTGTTGAGATGGGCTGAGACAATGGCTAGAGTGAAACACTGCTAGCTGTAGTTCAGCAGTTCAGTTCTCACCACCAGCTCCAGGTTGACTCAGACTTCCATCCTTTCGATAAAATGAGGACCCAGATTGTTGGGGGCAACAGTCTGATTCAGTAAACCGCTTAGAGAGGGCTGTGAAAGCACTATGAAGTGGTCTATAAATGCTAAATATCTAAATGCTACTACTATTATTATTATTATTATTATTATTATTATTATTGTTATAGAAACATAGAAACATAGAAGACTGACGGCAGAAAAAGACCTCATGGTCCATCTAGTCTGCCCTTATACTATTTCCTGTATTTTATCTTACAATTGATATATGTTTATCCCAGGCATGTTTAAATTCAGTTACTGTGGATTGACCAACCACGTCTGCTGGAAGTTTGTATTTATTATTATTATTATTATTATTAGTAGTAGTAGTATTATTATTATTTTATTTATTATTTATTTATTATTTGGATTTGTATGCCGCCCCTCTCCGAAGACTCGGGGCGGCTCACAACAAGTGAAAAACAATCCAATACATAATCCAATTAATTAAAATATTATAAATTTAAGAAAATCCCCTATACTAACATACACACACACAGGCATACCATATATAAATTCAACGTGCCCAGGGGGAGATGTTTACTTTCCCCATGCCTGACAGCAAAGGTGGGTTTTGAGGAGTTTACGGAAGGCAGGAAGAGTAGGGGCAGTTCTGATCTCCGGGGGGAGCTGGTTCCAGAGAGACGGTGCCGCCACAGAGAAGGCTCTCCCCCTGGGGCCCGCCAACCGGCATTGTTTAGTTGACGGGACCCGGAGGAGGCCCACTCTGTGGGACCTAATTGGTCGCTGGGATTCGTGCGGCAGAAGGCGGTCTCGGAGATATTTTATTATATTATGTTATTATATTTTATTTATTTATTCATTCATTCATTCATTCATTCATTCATTTATTAGATTTGTATGCCGCCCCTCTCCGTAGACTCGGGCCGGCTCACAACACAATAAAACAGTTCATGACAAATCTAATAATTTACAATTTAAAATATTTCTTTTTTAAAAAAATCCATTATTAAGAAAGACATACATACAAACATACCATACATAAATTATATAGGCCCGGGGGGAGATATCTCAGTTCCCCCATGCCTGACGACAAAGGTGGGTTTTGAGGAGTTTATGAAAGGCAAGGAGGATAGGGGCAGTTCTAATCCTTGGGGGGGAGCTGGTTCCAGAGGGTCGGGGCCGCCACCGAGAAGGCTCTTCCCCTGGGGCCCGCCAACCGACATTGTTTAGTTGACGGAACCCGGAGAAGGCCCACTCTGTGGGACCTAATCGGTCGCTGGGATTCGTGCAGCAGAAGGCGGTCCCGGAGATATGCTAAATGTCTAAATGCTATTGCTATTGATGGCCAGAAACAGCACTCAAATCCATCCCGCCTGGACCACATGGCGTTGATGGACATCTCACGTGTGGGAGCACCGAAACTCGGAAGAGCAGCATTCTGGCACACATGTGCGCACCATCACCCAAACTTCCAGTTTCTGACACAGACGCATGCCCGATGAACGCCTGGCCTTTCAGTACTCCCGCGTGCACAGCCAGCTGACCGGCACACCGGAACACAGAAGAGAAGTTGCAAGTTGCTTCTCTCCTTGATTAGTTTCCATCCATTGCTCCTCGTCCTGCCTACATCCCCTCTTGTGCAATATACCCTCTTGTTCCAGATTGAGCTAGGCAGAACTTCACGGAGGGGGGGGGGGGGTCATTAAGAGAAAATGCTGGAGCCATTTTTCACGCCAAGCCTTCAGCACTGACTAGTCAACAGGATGCCCCATAGCTCCAAAGATTCTAGGTCAATGGCAGGAAATGCAAGGGGGGGGGGCTATCTGGAGAAGAAGGAAGACAAGAGGAAGAGGAGGAGGAGGAGGAAGAGGAGAAGAAGAGGAGGGGGAAGGTGACGAGGAGGAAGAAGGAGGGGGTGGAAGAGGGGAGGGAAGAGGAGGAAGAGGAAGGAGACGAGGAGGAGGAAGAGGGGAGGGAGTGGGAGGGAAGAGCAGGAGGAGGAAGAAGAGAAAGGGGGGAAGGAGGAAGAGAGGAGGGTGGGGGTGGGAAGAGCAAGAAGAGGAAGAAGAGGAGGACGAGGAGAGGAAGAAGGGAATAGGGGGAGGAGGGGGAGGAAGAGGGGAGGGAAGAGCAGGAGGAGGAAGAAGAGGAGGAGGAAGAAGAAGGAGGGGGTGGAAGAAGGGAGGAAAGAGGAGGTAGAGGAAGGAAACGAGGAGGAGGAAGAGGGGAGGGAGTGGGAGGGAAGAGCAGGAGGAGAAGAAGAAGAGAAAGGGGGGAAGGAGGAAGAGAGGAGGGTGGGGGTGGGAAGAGCAAGAAGAGGAAGAAGAGCAGGACGAGGAGAGGAAGAAGGAAAGAGGTGGAGGGGGGAGGAAGAGGGGAGGGAAGAGCAGGAGGAGGAAGAAGAGGAGGAGGAGGAGGAAGAAGGGAGGGAAGAGGAGGAAGAGGAAGGAGATGAGGAGGAAGAGGGGAGGGAGTGGGAGGGAAGAGCAGGAGGAGGAAGAAGAGGAGAAAGGGGGGAAGGAGGAAGAGGGGAGGGTGGGGGTGGGAAGAGCAAGAAGAGGAAGAAGAGGACGAGGAGAGGAAGAAGGGAAGAGGGGGAGGAGGGGGGAGGAAGAGGGGAGGGAAGAGCAGGAGGAGGAAGAAGAGGAGGAGGAGGAAGGAGGGGGAAGGAGCGAAGAACAGGAGGAGGAAGAGAAGGAGGAAGAGGAGAGGAAGAGGGGGAGGAGTGGGGAGGGGGGAGAAAGAGGAGAGGGAGGAAGGGAGGGAAGAGGAAGAGGATGAAACCACAGAAATTTTAATTTAATTTAATTTATTGTATTTAATTCAATTTAATTCATTGTATTTCAACTCCCTGAGGACTCTGAGCGGCTAAATTTGAATCATGGTCGTAAGTTGAGGATCCCCCGCGTTTGCTGTGAGCTCTTGAAGCCGTTATTTTTTCCATTCTGACAGGCGGCCAGGGCTTTTTATAGCTCGAGTGCCAAATTCCAGCCGGCGGGGAGAAAACCGTCTTGGAGTATTTTTCTTCCTTAGGCCGAGCGATTCCGCCATGACCAACTCAGGGCACAGTTATCATATTTGTGCTCTGCTTCCTCCCCACCACCGCCTACATTTAAGCTGAAAAGTCAAATTAAACAAAGAATAAAAAGGGGGGTGGGTGGGAAGCAGAGAAGGGCAGAAAATGTCAAAACGTGAGGGGGGGGGAATGACTCCACAGACATTTCTCAAGAAGACTAAAATCTCGGAGAGGGCCTCGAACAGGGCTAGGCCAAGCTGGCTCTTCTATGCCTTGCGGACTTCAACTCCCAGAATTCCTGACCCAAACATGCCAGCTGAGGAATTCTGGGAGTTGAAGTCCACATGTCACAGCTTGGCCTATCCCCGGCCTAGAAAAAGGGGATTCATTTCCTTGGGGTTATAAAAAACGTCCTCAGAAATAAATTCGAGTCCGTGTTAAGAAAATTTTAAACTTCCAAATTTGAAAAAGAACGCAAGCGGATATCAACCGGCCCCCGTGCTGGTTTTCCTCTCCTCTCAGGAGTTCAATTCAGTTCCTGAGGAAAAACGCCTTTTTTGTCAGTAGGCCTCGGCTTCCAATACTGTACTTCGTTTTAATGACCGTTCAAAGTTACGTCGGCGCTGGGGGGAAAGTGACCGATCGCCCTTTTCCTCCCCACTCTTATGACCGTTATAGCAACCCACAGAGAGTCAAGAGATCAAAATTCAAGCGCTCGACAACGGACTCGTGTTCCGGGGTGGTGCGATTACGTTTTTCCGACTTTCTGAGCCACAGAGTCCATGGAGAAGCCCAATTCACTTCACAAACACGGTACTGACCTAACGGTGACAGTGATTCACTTAACAACTGCAACGAGAAAGGTCGCAAAATGGGGCAAAATTCACTTAACTCTGTTATTCGAGACTTTTTGGGCACAACTGAGGGTATAAGTCGAGTACCTTTATATGCAAAAAGCTACCATTGAGTCTTGTGGCTGACATCTTTCTTCTTTACTTCCTTCCTTTTTTCTTTCTTCTTCTTTTTTGTTTTCCTTCCTTCCTGCTATCTTCTTTTTCTTTCCTATCTTCCTTCTTCTTTCTACATTCCTTCCTTCCTTTCTTTCCTGTCTTCCTTCCTTTCACTCTACATTCATTCCTTCATTCTTTTTTCCCCTGTCTTCCTTCCTTCCTTTCTCTCTCCATTCCTTCGTTCATTTTTCTTTTTTGTCTTCCTTCCTATCTTCCTCCCTTCCTGTCCTATCTTCCTTTCTTTGTCTTCCTACCTTCCTTCTCTCCTCCCTTCCATTCCTCCATCTGCTTCCTTCCTTCCCTGTCTTCCTTCCTGTCTTCTGTCTTACTTCTTCTTCCTTCTTTTTTCTTTGTTTCCAGTCTTCCTTCCATCCTTTCTCTTCATTCCTTCCTTCCTTCATCTTTCCTGTCTTCCTTCATTCTTCTTTGTCTTCCTTCTTTTCCTATCTTCTTTCATTTCTTTATCTTCCTTCCTTCCTTTCCTGTCTTCCTTCCCTCCCTCCCTTCATGCCTTCCTTCTTTCTTTCCTGTCTACCTTCCTTTGTTTATTTGTCTTCCTCCCTCCCTTTCCTTCCTTCCTTCCCTCCCTCTCTCCCTCCTTCCTTCCTCTTCCTTGCCTCCACCCCCCCTTCCTCCGTTCCTTCCTTCCTTCTCCTCTTTCCTTCCTGTCTTCCTTCCTTTGTTGCTTTCTCTTTCTTGTCTTCCTTCCTCTCCCCTCCTTTTCCCTCCACCCTTGCCAATTTCCTACTCACTAGGAACAGCAGCCTTCCCTGCAGACCACTCCCTCTTACAAGCTGTAGTATTTCACTCCTCCTGGGGGCCGGGGGAGACACGCTGAAACCTCCCTTCCCAGCAGGCTCCAAAGGCTTCCGGCCTCCTTAATACCAAGCAGGGCTTTCCCCAAATACAGACAATCCTCGGCTTACAACCGCCATTGGGACGATTTACGTTGCTGAGCAAGGCCTTTGTTAAGTGAGCCGCGCCCTGTTTTATGGCCTTGGATCACCAAGGTGAGGAGAAAAGCTACGCTTAGGTTTATTACGGACAGCTAGTCTTCGACTTAGGACACAACCAAGCCCCAAATTTCCGCTGCTAAGCGAGGCGGTTCAGTGACTTTCCCCCGATTTATGACCTTCCTTGACACGGTTGTTAAGCAAATCACTTCCGTTTATTTAGCTTATATATTTGGTTAGTTGGATTTCTATGCCGCCCTTTTCTGCAGACTCGGGGCATCAGAGTCTCCGCAGACTCGGTCGTTAAGTGAATCACACGGTCATTAAGCGAATCTGGCTCCTCCACCCACCAAGAAAGCACAAATTGATTTTGCAATATCGGAAGACGTTATAAATACACGCTGATGCCCAAGTGCGTGAATTTTCTTCGTGCGAATGCAAAGACCGATCCTAAAGTCAGGTTTTTTTGCCGCCATCGTTCTCTCCGAACGCATCGCTAAACGAACATAGAGGCAGAAAAAGACCTCATGGTCCACCTGGTCTGCCCTTATACTATTTCCGGTATTTTATCTTAGGATGGATCTATGTTTATCCCAGGCATATTTAAATTCAGTTCCTGTGGATTTATCAACCATGTCTGCTAGATGTTTGTTCCAAACATCTACTACTCTTTCAGTAAAATAATATTTTCTCACATTGCTTCTGATCTTTCCCCCAACTAACTTCAGATTGTGCCCCTTGTTCTTGTGCTCACTTTCCTATTAAAAACACTTCCCTCCTGAACCTTATTTTAACATATTTAAATGTTTCGATCGTGTCCCCCCTTTCCCTTCTGTCCCCCAGACTATACAGATGGAGTTCATGAAGTCTTTCCTGATAGGTTTTATGCTTAAGACCTTCCACCCTTTTTGTAGCCCGTCTTTGGACCCATTCAATTTTGTCAATATCTTTTTGTAGGTGAGGTCTCCAGAACTGGACACAGTATTATTCCAAATGGGGTCTCACCGGTGCTCTATACAGCAGGATCACAATCTCCCTCTTCCTGCTTGTGATACCTCTAGCTATGCAGCCAAGCATTCTACTTGCTTTCCCTACCAACTGAACGCTTGCAAACCGAGGACTACTATTAATGCAAGTTGGATGTGCTGCAGGAGGTACAGAAACATGAGCTTGGCACATCGGGGACGACAACAACGTTACCCGACGACCCAAGATCCCTTACATTGCTGGGTTTAGTTTCACACATTCCTCAGATTTATGCCGCATTCCTTCTTCCTCCTTCTCCTTTCGGGACTGCGGTAGCTGAGAATGAATATTAGGTTTCCTGTCACCTTGGCAGAGTCCGCAAGGAGTTGGGCGGCTTAAAAGTCTAATAAACTAAATTAAATTAAATTGGCCAGCAAAATGTGCCGTGTATGCAAACAGGAAGAGCAATACGGCCAAACCGGAGGTAAAATGCTCCCAATTTTGCTCGCGGTTGTCAGTCGTCAATATTGGCGGCTGGGGAGTGTCACTGTGGGCCCCTTGAAGCCAGTTGCTCGTTTTCCGAACACTTTGCACATGGGCAAAGGGTCAAAGAACATAATTGGTGGCGTCTGGGCGAGTGGGAGAGGCCTCGCACTCCATTCATGGCCAGCTCTCTGACAACCAACAGACACAAGCAAACTGTGAGCCTTTCACCCCTGGGCCAAAGGCTGTAGTAGATATCTCTGTCAATCACGGGGTTCTACTTTTAAAAGATTGGTAGACTTTTATTATTTAAAAGGATGCAGAAAATGACTGGGTTTTCAGAAGGAAGCAAGATCAATAATCCCAGTAGTGGGTTGCTACCTGTACGGTAGGGGATGGCGCATCGGTGGCGGCCGCCAGATTGCGCAATTTGTGTGCGACTGTCCTGGTTCGCCTGGTGCACCAGTTGCGGCAATATTTGGACCGGGAGTCACTGCTCACAGTCACTCATGCCCTCATCACCTCGAGGTTCGACTACTGTAACGCTCTCTACATGGGGCTACCTTTGAAAAGTGTTCGGAAACTTCAGATTGTGCAGAATGCAGTTGCGAGAGCAATCATGGGCTTTCCCAAATATGCCCATGTTACACCAACACTCCGCAGTCTGCATTGGTTGCCGATCAGTTTCCGGTCACA
The DNA here is from genome assembly GCF_031021105.1 of Erythrolamprus reginae. NCBI lineage: Eukaryota > Metazoa > Chordata > Lepidosauria > Squamata > Dipsadidae > Erythrolamprus > Erythrolamprus reginae. Next base: position 38,655 of record NW_027248586.1, on the reverse strand, counting down.
ATTCAAAATGTTGGTTATGACCTATAAAGCCCTTCATGGCACTGGAGCAGGATATCTGCGAGACCGCCTTCTGCCGCACAAATCCCAGCGGCCGGTTAGATCCCACAGAGTTGGCCTTCTCCGGGTCCCGTTGATGAAACAATGTCGTTTGGCGAGACCCAGGGGAAGAGCATTCTCTGTGGCGGCCCCGACCCTCTGGAACCAGCTCCTCCCAGAGATTAAGATTGCCCCCACCCTCCTTGCCTTTCGTAAACTCCTTAAAACCCACCTCTGCCGTCAGGCATGGGGGAATTGAGACATCTCCCCCTTGCCCATGTAGTTTTTGTGTATGATATGATTGTGTGTATGTTTTTATATATTGGGGTTTTTTAGACTTTTTAATGTAAAATTGTTGTTTTTAGATTTTAAATATTAGATTTGTTACCATGTATTGTTTTTTATCACTCTTGTGAGCCGCCCGAGTCTACGGAGAGGGGTGGCATACAAATCTAATAAATAATAATAATAATAATAATAATAATAATAATAATAATAATTTTTTTTAAAAAAAAACGACATCGCAATCCCAGGAGACAGCAGAATTGAGGAGAAGCATCTAGAGAAATACGAAGATCTAAAAATTGAGCTGCAACGACTCTGGCATAAGCCAGTGAAAGTGGTCCCAGTGGTACTTGGCACGCTGGGCGCAGGGCCAAAGGATCTCAGCGGACATTTGAAAACCATCGGAATTGTCAAAATCTCCATCTGTCAATTGCAAAAGGCCGCTTTACTGGGATCGGCAAACATCATTCGCCGCTACATCTCGCAGTCCTAGGTGCTTGGGAAGCGCCCGACTGGGGATGAAATACGAAATCCAGCATAGTGATCTCATTTGCTGTGTTGTACTGACAATAATAATAATAATAATAATAATAATAATAATAATAATAATCCTATGGGCGCTGCCACCTTTTTTCTTCAATTTTTCATATTTTTGCTTCAAGGGCATGCACAGAAGCAAAAAAAAATCACCAAACTCTTGTGGGCAAATACATCTCCTCGAGAGATTTCAACGCATTTTTGCTTCCTGCGCGTGCACGGCCCACGCATGCAAGAGCACCAAAGCTGCGCACGCAGCACAGTCATAGGAATCCGCCCCTGAATAATCCATACAGGTAGTCCTTGAGATACGACCATAATTGAGCCCCAAATTTCTGCTGCAAAGCAAGAAATTGGTTCAGCAAATTTGAAAGAGGAGGAGGAGGAAGAAGAAAAGGAGAAGAGAAGGAACGGGAAATTTCTGTTGCTAAGCAAGACCGCTATCCAAGCCGCTCTGACTTGGAACGGTCACTAAATGAACTGTTGTAAGTCGAGGACCGCATGCATTTTATCAGCCTCCTCCTGCTCCTCCTGCACCACATCATTTCTTTAGGATGACAGACACGGAACTGGCTTCAAGGGATCCATACAAGGCTCTCCAGTCGCCAATATTTAAAAGATGCAGCCACACAACAACACCCAAACCGGGTTGCCGAGCCAGCCTGCTTCCTGGTTATTGCATGGACACACATCAAAAACACAATGATCTGGACGACAAGGCAAGCTGCAAATCCTCCTCCTCCTCCTCCTCCATTCCCCCACCCAGGTTTGCAAACGGCCCCTCCCCTCCATCTTAAAAGGCAGCTGAGCATGTGTTGTGGGAATGCAACCACAACTTTACCTCCAATTGTCAAATTTTGCCCCTGTTCAATACCGGTAACCGGGGCAGCCTGCAATGTTGACTATTCCAGGCGCTAATTTTGATTTGGATGGGAGGTTTGTTGTGTTTTTTTAAAAATTTAAGTCATGTCTGCAGATGCGGGGATTTCCTGGTGGTACCCCATCCACCTCTGACCCCCAAGTTTAAGCCAGCTCTGCTAAAGGCTCAACTTTTAGGGGGGCAGCCAAGGGGAACCCCAAAGATGCTTGACTGCAGGGTTATTAAAGGAGGAGGGCCCCACCTGTCCCCTTTCTTCCTTGGAATGCTGATCCAGGGCGCCCCCCCCCCAATTATCTTCCATCTTTCCGAGGTGGGTAAAATGAGGACCCAGATTAGGGGGGGGGGGATATGCTGGCTCTGTTAAAAGTGCTATTGCTAACATGTTGTAAGCCCCCCTGAGTCTAAGGAGAAGGGCGGCATAATAAAAAATCAAATAAATAAATAAATAATCTGGATCTCCTGGTGGTCTCCCATCCAAGAACAATCCCCTTAGTCCCTCCTGCAGGCTTTACAGCACTTAGGCCCAAATCTGTGACACACACATACATACACACACATCCTCCCCATGTACTGTACCCCATCTCCCACCCACCCTCCCATTTCAAAGGGCCCTACCCTCTTAGGCCCCGCCCCCTAATGAAGGCCCCGCCCCCAGCCCCACCCGCCCCGGAAGCGTCTGAACTCGGGTCAGGGGAGTCGTGCGAAGGCGGCGTGTTTTCTTTCCCTCACCTGACGGCGGGCTGGGCGCCCCCTCGGGCTTTGGAGCGCCCCCTGCGGACCGGGGGCGGCAGCAGCACCAGCGGGCTCCGCGAGGGGAGCAGCGCCATTGTCCGTCCGCCGGGCCTGCCGAGCGCTCTGACGGGAGGGGCGGCCCGTACCAACGGAACAGCAGCTGGAGGGAGGGACAATGGAGAGGGAGGGGCGGAAAACGCCGCCCCCCGAAGGGCGGGTCCATTGGTCTCCTTCCTCGCCTCACTAAGGACATCCCCCCGCCCGCCGCCAAGTTGGTACGGCCCAGGAGCAGCTGTTTACGGGGGTGTGTGGAGGCGAGAGAATGGGAGAGGGAGAAGGCGTTGCCTTGGCAACAGCAGAGCAGCCGGCCACGCCCCTTAGCGACCGCCCAGTCGGACGCGGAGAAAGCAGGCGGGCCTTAGCAACGCCTATCTTTCCCCAAGCGGCGCCCTCCGCCGTTGGGCACTACAAGACTCATCTTCCCCTTTCCTGCCTTTCCAAAACTACAACTTCCAGGATTCCCAGAGGGAACGATTGCTTTTCCCCAAAGAATGGAGATATCTAAAGGTTAAAGCAGCCACCTAGGATTGTTACAAAGAAGATGCTAAGGAACCGGGTGCGAAGTCTCAAGAATGGAAGGAAGACGGACAGCTGCCACTCAGGAATGATATCACTTCAGTTTTTTGCAACCTTAAAGGCGGCTGGACTTCAATTCCCAGAATTCCCCAGCCAGCATGCTAGCCAGGGGATTCTGGGAGTTGAAGTCCAGGAATCTTAAAATTGCTGAGATTGAGAAACATTGTTTTGAAACATAATCTGATTTTAATCTCTCCTGCATTTTATCTTTCCTGTTAATTTATCTTTTAATTATTTGATTGTTTTCATTCTAATTAGATGGGGGGGGGGAGAGTTGTGAGTCACCCAGAATCATGTATGCAAATGGGCAGCTATAATATTTTTCTCTTTGATTTATTTTCCTTTTTTTCCCCTTTGATATGTCTGACTGAGACACCAAAGGACATGCAAGGTACACAATTCCCATTTCTATTTTCTAAGCAGTGTTTAAAGAAATGCCTGGATGCTTTCACACATGCAAATACACCCTAAAGCTTAATCTGACAGGATGAACCGAGTTCTATCAAGTTCTGCTCTCGGTCCATTTTCCCCCTTTTAAACAAAAGAAGCAAACTTTGTCATTTTCTGGGGCCGAATCCCAACAAACCATTTAAGGCTTGAAAAATGATCACCACCCAGGATCTATTTCCCAGGGTGACCCAGAGGCCAGGCTGCAATTTCTTGCCAGGGAAAGTGTGGGCAGGAAACCACCTCCTCTTTTCTGCGGGATAGAAATTGTTTGATAAAATCAGAAACAGATGCATAAATCAAGCGTCTGCTGAAGCAGAAAAAACCTCGAAATCGCCTGGCTGAGATTTCCTGTCCGAGGAAAGGAAGCCCCACACAGCCATATTTAAATGAGGGAGGGAGAGAGAGAGAGAGAGAGAGAGAAGGAAGGAAGGAAGGAAGGAGAGAGAGAGAAAAAAAGAGAGAAGAAAGAAATAAAGGAAGGAAGGAAAAAAGAAAGAAAGAAAGAGGAAGGAAGTAAGAAAAGAAAGAAAGAAGAAAGAAGGAAAGATGAAGAGAAAGAAAGAAGGAAGACTGGGATAGAGGGAGAGAAGAAAGGAAAGGAGAGAGGGAAAGAAAGAAAGAAAAAATGAAAAAAGAATGAAGGGAGGTAAAAGAAGAAAGAAAGATAGAGAGAGTTAGAAAGGAGAAAACGACAGGAGGGAAGAAAGGAAGGAAGGAATGAAGAAAAAAAGGAAGGAAAGAAAGAAAAAGAAAGAAAGATGAAGAGAGAAAGAAAGAAGGAAGACTGGGAGAGGGGGAGAAAAGGAAGGAAAGGAGAGAGGGAAAGAAAGAAAGAAAAAAAGAAAAAAGAATGAAGAGAGGTAAAGGAAGAAAGGAAGATGGAGAGAGTTAGAAAGGAGAAAAAGACAAGAGGGAGGAAAGGAAGGGAGGAATGAAGAAATAAAGGAAAGAAAGAAAGAAAAAGAAAAAGAAAGAAATGGAGAGAGGAAGGAAGGAGAAGACTGGTAGGAAGGAAAGGAAAGAAAGAGAAGGGGAAAGAGGGAGGAAAAAGAAAGAGATGGAGAGAATTAGGAAGGAGAAAGGAGAGAGGAAAGGAAGGAAGGAAAAAGAAATAGAAGGAAAGAAAGAAAAAGAAAGAAAGAGAGAGAGAGAGAAAGAGAAAGGAAGTGTTTTCTCCATTCATTTGGGGCTGCCTTCCAATCTGGAGCTGACCAGTAGTGGAATTCAATATTTTTTTTTACTACCGGTTCTGTGGCTGTGCCTTGGTGGCTGTGGCAGGGGAAGAAGGTATTTGCTGGTTCTCCAAACTACTCAAAATTTCCACTATTGGTTCTCCAGAACCTGCCGACTTTCACCCCTAGAGCCAACCCAATTTTGGGGGGGAATGTTTCAAAATGCACCAGTTTGGGAAAGTCATCTTCCCCAGATGCGATGGTGCTTTCTTTCTATTTTCTTTCCCCTTTGTGTGGTGTCTTTGTGTTTCTGGCCTCCTGACCCCAGTTGCCATTAGCCTGTCGATTCCTGCCAATCTCACCTTGGGCCTTTCCCGTTCTTGTTTACTCAGCCTATTAAGTCACACGGAAGCTTAATGATTAAACCGGCAATCGGTCGCCTCTCCTTCTCTACAACTCCATAAAAAATCTCCAGGCTGGCAAGCCACAGCCGTGTTTCGGTAACGCCGATATCCATAAATACACCAGGCTGTCCCAAACAGTGTCAAAAAAGTCAAGATGGCGTCTATCCCAGAGCCCTTGAAGCTCCACCCACGTGCCAGTAGGGGCTTGATGGCAGCCATTTTGACTCTTTTGACATTACCTCACGAACACTCCAGGAATCAGTTTGGGACAGAAGCTCTTGAGATGAAAACAATAAATAAATAAAATAGTTAATGGAAGGCAAATTTAATGTAAGGGTAATAAAGGAATGAGAAATAGAATTGACAGAACCCCTGGACGACAGAAAGAGAAAAGGAGACATCCTTAGTTAAATATATAACACATGTTTTTAAATTAAATTAAAAATTGATTTGAAATGCAATTGAAGAGTTAAAAAATGGAGCCCTAGAATTAAAAAATGAAGAAAACTGCTGAGACTGTTGTTTCTTAAGTTAAAATTAGATAGAGCTTTTCTTCCTTAGATAGAATGAATAATTGAGATTTAGGATGTTTTATTATTTTATATGAAAGAGACTCTATACTATTATTATATAGGGTATAGTATACCATTATTCATTGAAGATTTATTTTATTTATTTATTTATTAGATTTCTATGCCACCCTTCTCGAGGCGACTCAGATACATGTGTTGTGATATATGTATGATTTTATGGTGGAGAAAAATTTTTAAAAAATTATAAAAAGATGAAGCTAGAGAGGAAGGTGAAGATGGCCCAAAAAATGGAAACAGAAGCTGAGTTTGGAAGGAGCTTTGCTAGCAAATGTTTCTTTTTTCTGCACCTTCATGATTTTGAGGGAGAGGTTGTTTTAGAAAGATGACTTTTAAAAAAACTTTTCCTCATTTATGTTCAGCTACACCAAAATTATTTAATTTGATCAACGCGAGGAAAACGCCAAACGGAAAAACGTACGTTGGATATTAAAAATGGAGGGGAGGAGATTTGTGTTCAAACGAGGAGAGAGAGAAATAACCCAAATATCAAATAAATCTAGCGTGAAACATAAGGGAGCCACCTTGACTGGATGCTGAAAGAAAACCTGATTTAGAAAAAACACCTTATTTAGCTGTTTTTTAAAAAACTCCCCGAGGGATTCTTTCTTTAAGCCGCCTACATCAGAGAGCGACAGAAACGTTTTTTCTATTGACTCATCTCTTTTAATTTTAGCCGCAAATTTGGTCTTGATTCTTCAGGCTGGGTCATTTTTGCAGCATCACCCAAATCACTTCTCCTTCCTCTAGAAAAATGAAGATGAAACCCAGGCCTTTTTATTTTATTTACAGTATTCGTTTGTCCAATACACAATACATATGGAAGAGAATAGACATGAAGTAATATATATAAAGATAATATGTAAAAATAGAGGAAAAGATATATGAAAGGAAGAAAATATATATGATATATGAGATAAAGGAGAGACAATTGGACAGGGAACGAAAGGCACACTAGTGTGCTTATGTACGCCCCTTACTGACCTTTTAGGAACCTGGAGAGGTCAATCGTGGAGCGTCTAAGGGAGAAATGTTGGGGGTTAGGGGTTGACACTACTGAGTCCGGTAATGAGTTCCACGCTTCGACAATTCGATTGTTAAAGTCACATTTTTTACAGTGAAGTTTGGGGCAGTTAATATTAAGTTTGAATCTGTTGCGTGCTCTTGTGTTGTTGCAGTTGAAGCTGAAGTAGTCATTGACCGGTAGGACGTTGCAGCATGTGATCTTGTGGGCAATACTTAAATCGTGTTTTAGGTGCCATAGTTCTAAGCTTTCTAGACCCAGGATTGTTAGTCTATTTTCATAGGGTCTTCTGTTTCGAGTGGAGTGAAGGGCTCTTCTGGTGAAATATCTTTGGGTGTTGATGTCCGAGATGTGGTATGGGTTCCAGACAGATGAGCTGTATTCAAGGATGGGTCTGGCAAAAGTTTTGTAGGCTCTTGTGAGTAGTGTGAGATTGCCGGAGCAGAAGCTACGTAGAAGCCTTGTTCAACTCAGCCCAAGGGCTCCTCTTCTGAATTCTGCATTCCCAAGGCAAAAGATTATCCTTGTAGTAGCTTAAACAACCGACTCAGAAGGCATTGTTCCCCGAGAGACAAAGCTCGGTGAAAAATAGAGAAAGGAAGGCAGACAAATATACTTTCCCTGTGCAAGAAAAAATAACCCAGGACACTCATAACGGAAGGTCAAGCCAAGCGATTATCTTCCCTCCCAGAAAAGCTCTGCTGGGAAGTGGGTTGAGATAAGGGATAAAAACTGTCTCCCGAAATAAGAAATCATAGATCATTTGTCATCCGGCTTTTGGGAGATCATTTTTTAAGGAAGGGCTGGAGATACTTGGAAACACGCCTTCTCGGGGTAGCCAAACCAGGCAGCGAAGGCAGGAGATGTTCTGGAGAATTTGAGGGAAATGAAACCAGCCTCCTTGCTTAGTTAATTAATTAATTAACTAATTAATTTATTTATTCTGGTCCCAACTGATGTCTATTCTGTTCTGTTTCTGTTATCCTGTTCCGTTCTTCTGTTTTTATTCTGTTCTACATTTTGTTCTTCCGCTCTATTTCTGTCCTTTTTCTGTTCTGCTCTGTTCTGTTCTATTCTATTCCTGCTCTATTCCATTCCATTCCATTCCATTCTTCTCTTCTGTATTATGTTCTGTATTCTGTTCTGTTTTAATTCTCTTCTATTTCTGTTCTGTTCTATTCATTTCATTCAATTTCTATTCTATTCATTTTTGTTCTGTTCTATTATTCTATTCTGTTCTGTTCTATTCTGTTCTATTTTGTTCTGTTCTATTTCTGTTTCTGTTCCGTTCTTCTGTTCCATATTATATTCTGTATTCTGTTCTGTATTCTGTTCTGTTTTAATTAATTTTTCTTCTATTTCAGTTCTGTTCTATTCATGTCATTTCTATTCTATTTGTTTCTGTTCTGTATTCTGATCTGTTCTGTTCTAAAATGTTGTCTGGAAACTGAGAGATGAGCTATTCTATTCCATTTCTATTCCGATTTTCTGGTTTAATTAATTTTTCTTCTATTTCTGTTCTGTTCTATTCATTTCATTTCTATCTATTCATTTCTGTTCTGTATTCTGATCTGTTTTGTTCTAAAATGTTGTCTGGGAGCTGAGAGATGAAGCTCTGTCCTGTTGCTAAGTGTTAGACTAAGGTTTACGGGTTGCTTTTAAGGAAGCAGGGGAGGAAAGTGTGTGCGTTTGTGTGTGCGTGCGCACTGGAATGAGGCAGTTGTACATTTGTACAGATTTGTTTGCAAAAAATCTTTTCGTCTCAAGTGTCTCAAGGTCACATTTAAGTGGATTGATTTAGCCCGGTATGTTCATGCAGCCAGAGCTTTTGCAGAAAGAGCGGTTTCTTCTCTCAACACAAGGAGGCAGTGGAAGCACAAGAAACTCACAGAAAAGACACAATTGGGACAAACCTGGCGGAAAAAGGTACCAGGGATTAGAGCAAGCCCGAGAGAAAAAAGTCTCGGCTCCCGGTGCCAGAGATATGGATGGCGGCTTGCCAAATAAAGTAAAGTATTATTATTGTTGTTATTATTATTATTATTATTATTATTATTATTATTATTATTATTATTATTATTATACTTGTATGCCGCCTCCTCTAAGGACCTGGAGCGGCTTACAACATGCAATACAAAACAATACATATACAAATCTAATAGTTTATTTATTTATTATTTATTTATTAGTTGGACTTGTATGCCGCCCCTCTCCGAAGACTCGGGGCGGCTCACAACAAGTAAAAACAGTCACAACAATCCAATTAATTAAAATATTTAACGATTTAAGAAAAACGATTTCAGTTAAAATAGTAAGCTAAAAATCCCCTTATGTTAAAAACAGTCAGTCTACTCAATCACACCCACACATAACATTTAACAGTCAGAGAAGAAGGAATGGTCTAGCTGCCCCATGCCTGCCGACCTTTTTTTCCTCGGTGCCCAAAGAGCATGTACGTGCGCTCTTGCACATGCGCGAGTGCCCATGCCCATAATTCAATGCCTGGGGAGGGTAAAAACAGCTTCCCCCACCCGCTGGAGGCCAGAAATGGCTTGTTTCCCAACTTCTGGTGGGCCCAGTTGGGTTGTGTTTCACCCTCCCTAGGCTCCAAAGGCTTCCCAGGAGCTGGGAGGAGGGTAAAACACCCTCTTCCACCTTCCTGGAGGCTCTCTGGAAGCCAAAAACGCCCTCCCAGAGCCTTTGTGTGAGCCAAAAATCAGCTGGCCGGCACACACATGCACGTTGGAGCTAGGGCAACGTTAATGCAGCCTAAAACTGTATTGGCTTTTTTGGCAGCTGCTGCACAAGGCTGGCTCATATTTAAGTCATTTACCCCTAGGACTCCAAAATCCCTCTCACAGTTACTACTGAACCAGTTTATCATGCTGGTTAAATATTCCTGCCTTTCTCGTGTCATGCGAACAGAAGCAGAGACTGAAAATTGTGAGCTTTCAAATGCAGGTTTGACGCCCTCCCTTCCCCTTTTCTTGGCAGTGAAAAATGAGTTCCTTTATTCTTTGAATCAAAATCCCAATAATGAGCATCAGATCCATACACGTATGGGAGAAAATGTCTCCAGCCTAAGTGAGATTCCGAAGGAATAATAAATATATGTAATCATGGATAACAGAAATGGACTAGTGTTTGCTCAAGGAGGAATAAGTCAAAATGAAGCTCTGGGCTGCAGAATTGAGCGTGTAATAGAATATGATTTATTACGTTATTACAGATAAAGTGAACTTCGAAAGCCGATGTCTCTTTGGGTTGAAATCCGCAGCTAATTGCGTTTCTGCCTTTATTTATTTGTTTTATTACAGTTACGCTGTTTTCGCTACCGCTGACTCTGCGGAGTGCCGGGTTTTGGGGTTTTTTTGGCAAAAATGCAGGAATTTTGACTCATATCCGATGCGCGACCTCGGCTTCTCCTGAATGAGATCATGCAGAGCCCTCCTGCACCTGGGCTCAAAGTTTGCCAAAAAGTAGTTTTAAAAAATAAATAAACAATAAAGGAAAAGGTATTTATTTATTTATTGGATTTGTATGTCGCCCCTCTCCGAAGACTCGGGGCGGCTAACAACAGTAATAAAACAATGTACAATAACAATCCAATAAATACTAAAAATGATTTAAAAACCCATTAATATAAAAAACCAAACATACATACAGACATACCACACATGAAATTGTAAAGGCCCAGGGGGAAAGAGCATCTCAGTTCCCCCATGCCTGGCGGCAGAGGTGGGTTTTAAGGAGCTTACGAAAGGCAAGGAGGGTGGGGGCAATTCTAATCTCTGGGGGAAGTTGGTTCCAGAGGGCTGGGGCCACCACAGAGAAGGCACTTTCCCTGGGTCCCGCCAAGCGGCATTCTTTAGTTGACGGGACCCAGAGAAGACCCACTCTGTGGGACCTAACCAGTCGCTGGGATTCGTGCAGCAGAAGGCGGTCCCTGAGATAATCTGGTCCGGTGCCATGAAGGGCTTTATAGGTCATAACCAACACTTTGAATTGTGACCGGAAACTGATCGGCAACCAATGCAGACTGCGGAGTGTTGGTGTGACATGGGCATATTTGGGGAAGCCCATGATTGCTCTCGCAGCTGCATTCTGCACGATCTGAAGTTTCCGAACACTCTTCAAAGGTAGCCCCATGTAGAGAGCATTACAGTAGTCGAACCTCGAGGTGATGATTATGCAGTACAAAAGACAGGGGGAAAACCTCTCTCCATGAAACTAGTCCCCAATGATCAAAAGATTGAGCAGAGAGGTGGACTAGACCATCTCCAAGATCCCTCCCAACGCTTGTTATTCTACAGGTCGTACCAACTGGAAAATGAGTCAGTCCCATGATCAGGTTGATTTAATGCACCTTTATTTCTGGCGGTTGTTAAACATATCAAAGATTCGCCACAATCCTGCTGAACTCCAGGAGTAAAATATGACTGCAGGATGCTGCAAAAGAAGCCACACATGAGGTTTTATTCAGTGGCGGGCATGCACCCACACAGTTGCGTGGTAGTGAAAAACACTGAAGTGCATGCCGCTGCGCACCCGATGCATGCCCCCACGCCCCTGTGCCAGATTCAGTTTCTGCAATTGAAATCTCTACCCCCGAGAAGGCCTGTTTCCAAGTACAGTGATCCCTCGAGTTTCGCGATCTCGAGTATTGCGAAACGCTATATCGCGAGTTTTAAACCCGGAAGTAAACTCCACCATCTGCGCATGCGTGCCCTTCCACGCATGCGTAGATGGTGGAGTTTCCCCGCCGGGCAGAGGCTTCCCTGGGTCTTCCCCCACTTGCCCCGGTAAGACAGCGGCGGTGCGAGCAACGGGGCGGGCGGGCGGCAGGCGCGCGGGAAACCCCTGCTCCACTTCCCAGCTGGGAAGCGGCCCCAGCAACGGTGTGGGCGGGCGGGCGGCGCGCGCGCGCGCTTCGGGACACCCCCAGCTCCGCTTCTCAGCTGGGAAGCGGAGCTGGCAATGGCGGACGGCGCGTGCGAGCGCGGGGATACCCCAGCTCTGCTTCCCAGCTGAGAAGCGGAGCTAGGGTGTCCCCAAGCGCGCGCGCGCTTCGGGACATCCCCAGCTCCGCTTCTCAGCTGGGAAGCGGAGCTGGCAATGGTGGACGGCGCGCGCGAGCGCGGGGATACCCCAGCTCTGCTTCCCAGCTGAGAAGCGGAGCTAGGGTGTCCCCAAGCGCGCGCGCGCTTCGGGACACCCCCAGCTGCGCTTCTCAGCTGGGAAGCGGAGCTGGCAATGGCGGACGGCGCGCGCGAGCGCGGGGATACCCCAGCTCTGCTTCCCAGCTGAGAAGCGGAGCTAGGGTGTCCCCAAGCGCGCGTGCGCTTCGGGACACCCCCAGCTCCGCTTCTCAGCTGGGAAGCGGAGCTGGCAATGGTGGACGGCGCGCGCGAGCGCGGGGATACCCCAGCTCTGCTTCCCAGCTGAGAAACGGAGCTAGGGTGTCCCCAAGCGCGCGCGCGCTTCGGGACACCCCCCGCTCCGCTTCTCAGCTGGGAAGCGGAGCTGGCAATGGCGGGCGAAGGGCGGGCGGCAGTGGAAGTAAAAACACCATCTGCGCATGCGCAGATGGTGTTTTTACTTCCGCACCGCTACTTCGCGAAAAATCGATCATCGCGAGGGGTCCTGGAACGGAACCCTCGCGATGATCGAGGGATCACTGTACAGTGATACCTTGTCTTACAAACCTAATTGGTTCCGGGACGAGGTTCTTAAGGTGAAAAGTTTGTAAGCCGAAACCATGTTTCCCATAGGAATCAATGGAAAAGCGATTAATGCGTGCAAGCCCAAAATTCACCCCTTTTGCCAGCGGGAGCACCCGTTTTTGTGCTGCTGGGATTCCCCTGAGGCTCCCCTCCATGGGAAACACCACCTCCGGACTTCCATGTTTTTGTGATGCTGCAGGCAGGGGAATCCCAGCATCACAAAAACAAGCGCTTTGCTGGCAACGGAAGTCTGGAGGTGGGGTTTCCCAGCGAAGGGAGCATCAGTGAAATTGCAGCATCGCAAAAACACCGAAGTCCTCAAAACCCCACCTCCGGACCTCTGTGTTTTTGTGATGCTGCGATTTCACTGAGGCTCCCCTCGCTGGGAAATCCCCTGCAGCATCACAAAAACACGGAAGTCCCGAGGTGGAGTTTCCCATGGAGGGGAGCCTCAGGGGAATCCCAGCAGCGCAGAAACGGGTGCTTCACTGGCAACGGAAGTCTGGAGGCGGGGCATCCCAGCAGCGGCGGTGGGTTTGTAAGGTGAAAATAGTTTGTAAGAAGAGGCAAAAAAATCTTAAACCCTGGGTTTGTATCTCAAAAAGTTTTTATGATGAGGCGTTTGTAAGATGAGGTATCACTGTATCTCCAGCCCTTCCATACAAACTATCTCCCCAAATATGGATGACAAATGATCTATGATTTCTTATTTCGGGAGACAAGGCGGGCAGTTTTTATCCATTATCTCAGCCAAGCTTTTCTGGGAGGGAAGATAATCGCTTGGCTTGACCTTCCGTTTTGAGTGTCTTGGGTTATTTTTTCTTGCACAGGGAAAGTATATTTGTCTGCCTTCCTTTCTCTATTTTTCACCGAGCTTTGTCTCTCGGGGAACAATGCCTTCTGCGTCGGTTGTTTAAGCTACTACAAGGATAATCTTTTGCCTTGGGAATGCAGAATTCAGAAGAGGAGCCCTTGGGCTGAGCTGAACAAGGCCTGGGTTTCATCTTCATTCTTCTAGAGAATGGGGAGTTGTTTATTTTATTTATTTATTATATATTTGTCAAACAAGTATAGAATTATAGTTTGTATTAACATAACAATGTATAAAGTGTTGTGGTTAGCTCTGGCCCAGCTCCTGCCCCAAGGACTGTGGATGTGGGGGAGACATTCACATGCTGCAGGCCTGTTTTGCCCCTGGTGGAATCTGCTGATGAAGGCTCCTCTGACCAAGAAGACATGAGTGACAGGGAGGAGGAGAGTGTGGCAGATAGCTGAGGAGATCAATTATCTAGCTCCTCCTTGTATTCGGAACAAGAGTTAATGATACAGCCACCCTTCATCTTTCTTTTTCTTTCTTTCTTTCCTTCCTTTATTTCTTCATTCCTTCCTTCCTTTCCTCCCTCCTGTCGTTTTCTCCTTTCTAACTCTCTCCATCTTTCTTTCTTCTTTTACCTCCCATCATTCTTTTTTCTTCTTTTCTTTCTTTCTTTCCCTCTCTCCTTTCCTTTCTTCTCTCCCTCTCTCCCAGTCTTCCTTCTTTCTTTCTCTCTTCATCTTTCTTTTTCTTTTCTTCCTTTCTCTTTCTTTTTTCCTTCCTTCCTTCCTTTATTTCTTTCTTCTCTCTCTTTTTCTCTCTCTCTCTCCTTCCTTCCTTCTCTCACTTTTTCTCTCTCTCTCTCCTTCCTTCCTTCTCTCTCTTTCTCCCTCCCTCATTTAAATATGGCTGTGTGGGGCTTCCTTTCCTCGGACAGGAAATCTCAGCCAGGTGATTTCGAGGTTTTTTCTGCTTCAGCAGACGCTTGATTTATGCATCTGTTTCTGATTTTATCAAACAATTTCTATCCCGCAGAAAAGAGGAGGTGGTTTCCTGCCCACACTTTCCCTGGCAAGAAATTGCAGCCTGGCCTCTGGGTCACCCTGGGAAATAGATCCTGGGTGGTGATCATTTTTCAAGCCTTAAATGGTTTGTTGGGATTCGGCCCCAGAAAATGACAAAGTTTGCTTCTTTTGTTTAAAAGGGGGAAAATGGATCGAGAGCAGAACTTGATAGAACTCGGTTCATCCTGTGAGATTAAACTTTAGGGTGTATTTGCACGTGTGAAATAATAATAATAATAATAATAATAATAATAATAATAATAATAATAATAATAATAATATATTATTATTATTATTATTATTATTATTATTATTATTATTATTATTTATTGGATTTGTATGCCGCCCCTCTCCGCAGACTCGGGGCGGCTAACAACAATAATAAACACAACATGTACAATCCAATAATAAAAACAACTAAAAACCCCTATTATAAAACCAAACATACACACAATCATACCATGCATAACTTGTAATGGCTTAGGGGGAAGGAATATCTCAACTCCCCCATGCCTGGCGGTATAAGTGAGTAGTTTACGAAAGACAGGGAGTGTGGGGGCAGTTCTAATCTCCGGGGGGAGTTGATTCCAGAGGGCCGGGGCTGCCACAGAGAAGGCTCTTCCCCTGGGGTCTGCCAAACGACATTGTTTAGTCGACGGGACCCGGAGAAGGCCAACTCTGTGAGACTTTATCGGTCGCTGGGATTCGTGCGGTAGCAGGCGGTTCCGGAGGTAATTCCATGGGCGGAGCTTTGACATCACGGAGACGTCCTTCCTGGCCGGCTGAAACGTGGACTCCAGGAAGGACGTCTCACCAGCACTCTATACAGCAGGATCACAATCTCCCTCTTATAATCTGGGCTGATTATGGTTTATGATTGATTGTGTGCTTGTTTTTTATATATATTGGGGTTGCTTTTATGGACTTTTTAACTTAAAACTGTAAATTAGATTGCTAAATATTAGATTTCTTACTATGTACTGTTTTTGCCACTGTTGTGAGCCGCCCAGAGTCTGCGGAGAGGGGCGACATATAAATCCAATAAATCTAATCTAATCTAATCAATCGGCAGCCAATGCAGTCCACGGAGTGCTGGAGAGACATGGGCATACCTGAGTGGTTTACGAAAGACAGAGAGGGTGGGGGCAGTTCTAATCTCCGGGGGGAGTTGGTTCCAGAGGGCCGGGGCCGCCACAGAGAAGGCTCTTCCCCTGGGTCCCGCCAAACAACATTGTTTAGTTGACGGGACCCGGAGAAGGCCAACTCTGTGGGACCTTATCGGTCGCTGGGGTTCGTGCGGCAGCAGGCATCCAGGTATTTCTTTAAACACCACTTAGAAAATAGAAATAGGAATTGTGTACGTTGAATGTCCTTTGGTGTCTCAGTCAGAAACGTCGAAGGGGGGAAAAGGAAAATAAATCAAAGAGAAAAATATTATAGCTGCCCATTTGCATACATGACTCTGGGTGACTCACAACTCTCCTCCCCCCCATCTAATTAGAATGAAAACAATCAAATAATTAAAAGACAAATTAACAGGAAAGATAAAATGCAGGAGAGATTAAAATCAGATTATGTTTTAAAACAATGTTTCTCAATCTCAGCAATTTTAAGATGCCTGGACTTCAACTCCCAGAATCCCCTGGCTAAGCATGCTGTCTGGGGAATTCTGGGAATTGAAGTCCAGCCGCCTTTCAGGTTGCAGAAAACTGAAGTGATATCATTCCTGAGTGGCAGCTGTCCGTCTTCCTTCTCTTCTGCAGACTTCGCACCCGGCTCCTTAGCATCTTCTTTGTAACAATCCTCAGTGGCTGCTTTAACCTTTAGATATCTCCATTCTGTGGAAAAAAATCTTCCTGGCTGGGAATCCTGGAAGTTGTAGTCTTGGAAAGGCAGGAAAGGGGAAGATGGGTCTTGTAGTCTCCAACGGCAGAGGGCGCTGCTTGGGGAAAGATAGGCGTTGCTAAGGCCCGCCTGCTTTCTCCGCGTCGGACCGGGCGGTCGCTAAGGGGCGTGGCCGGCTGCTCTACCGTTGCCAAGGCAACGGCTTCTTTTCTATCTCATTTTCCCCTCTGCAAAGAGCTGCCTCTGAGACGTACCAACTTAGCGGTGGGCGGAATATTCTTCGATGGATCCGCCCTTTGGGGGCGGTGTTTTTTTTGCTCCTCCCACCCTCTCGTCCCTCCCTGCTGCTCTGTTGGTACGGCCCGCGCTCCCACCCTCCTGTCAGAGCGCTCGGCGGGCACACAATAGAGCTCTTCGCTGTTGCTGCTGCCTATATCGGCCTGCAGGGGGCGCTCTAAGGCCCTAAGCGTGAGGGAAACCCGTGGCGGCCGCCTTCGCAGGACCTTCTTGACACGAGTCAGACCTTCCCAAACACCATTAAAGCGGACGACGCTTTTAAAGGGAATCATGTGAAGTCTGAGGACCTCCCTCACGGTTTCTCTTCACTTTCTTCATTTACAGTACAGTATATAGATATATATAGAAATATATTTATTTATTTTGCTCCGTCACTGGAGACATTTTTCTTTCAGGCCTTTGAAGGGAATAAACTTATCCCTGTTCCTTTTCTATTTTTTTTTTGCTTCTCAGGGCTAAACATGGCCAGAAATGGCAAATTGCCTCCATGGAAGCCAATGGAGCCATTTCAGTCGTGTACAGAAATTTACAACGGCTTTACAACCTCGATTTACAATGGCTCATTTAGTGGCCAAAATGACGATGGGGGTGAGAAAAGCGACTTTGTGGGAATCCTGGGCCTAGAAAGCTTAGAATTAAGACGCCTTAAACATGATCTGAGTATTGCCCACAAGATTATATGCTGCAACGTCCTACCGGTCAATGACTACTTCAGCTTCAACCACAACAACACAAGAGCACACAACAGATTTAAACTTAATATTAACCGCTCCAAATTTGACTGTAAAAAATATGACTTCAGTAACCGAGTTGTCGAAGTGTGGAACTCATTACTGGACTCCATCGTGTCATCCCCAAACCCCCAACACTTTACCCTTAGATTATCTACGGTTGACCTATCCAGATTCCTAAGAGGTCAGTAAGGGGCGAGTACAAGTGCACTAGAGTGCCTTCCGTCCCCTGTCCTATTGCTCTCCTATATCTCCTATACCTTTCTTCCATTCCTATATCTCTTCTTCTATTCTTTCACTGATATGTTCTATTACTATACCTTATTTTCTATTCTTTCATAGATATAGTTTACTATGAGTATCTCCTCCATAACCTTCATCATGTATTTTACTATGTATATATATATATATACCCACTAAAACTCTCATTGTGTATTGGACTAACTAACTAAATAAATAAATAAATAAATAAATAAATAATAAACAAACATATAAGCCGCCCCCCCCCCCCCTAGAGAATGAAATATTTTGGGGGATATACAATCGTCCCTTCCGTCCCCTGTCCTAATGTTTCTCTCTTACTAGTATTGTGTATATAAACATTGTTATATCTTTATATACTATCAATACGAACTTCACAAAACAAGTTTCACTTCACTTCACAACCATGTCACTAACTTTTCAGCTGCAGTGATTCACTTAACAACTGTGGAAAGAAAGTCATGAAATGAGGCAAACATTCACTTAACAAATGTCTCAACAAAGGGAATTTGGGGCTCATTTATTTATTGTATTTATATGACGCTCAGTCCAAAGCGGACTCAGAGGAGCTAACAAATGCGATAAATACAGTAATATTAAAATACAATCACAAATACATAATAAAATCAGTAATAACGATAAACAATAACTTTAAAATACACACACAGCAGTCAACCTATGTGGTCAATTGTGGTCGTAAATTCAGGAATACCTATAGTGTGTTCTCTCCCCAACTTTACTTTCTTCCAAATTAACATAAAGGCCAATGTTAATCTTCTAATCCAATTTTTTAATCCCAAAAGATTAAGGGAGAGATTTGACATCATTTACATGCCAAACAAGTACACAATTGGCTTGTTGTGGCTTGCAAACTGTTGTGGTTAGCTCTGGCCCTGCTCCTGCCCCAAGGACTGTGGATGTGGGGGAGACATCCACATGCTGCAGGCCTGTTTTGCCCCCGGTGGAATCTGATGATGAAGGCTCCTCTGACCAAGAAGACATGAGTGACAGGGAGGAGGAGAGTGGGGCAGACAGCTCAGAAGGAGATCAATTCTCTAGCTCCTCCTTGGATTCAGAACAAGAGTTAATGATACAGCCACGCATGCAGAGAGCGATGCATAGGCAGCAACAACTGAGAGATTATTATCAAAGAAAACGAGGCCACCTGTGGTTGGGTGGGGCTGTGGTCATTAGTGAGGCTGCTATAAAGAGCAGCCTGTGGGTTTGGCCATTGTGGAGGATTATCTGATCATTGTGTTTCGTGACTGCTTTACTGACTTCGACCTTTTGTGTGCTCATTTTTCCCCGCTTTGAAACTAAACCAGAGCAAAGTGTGTTTCACTTTGTGAAAGAAGGACTGTGAATTGCCTCACAGCTGCAAGCTAAGTATCACAGAACTGATAAGAGACTTGTACAAATTACCAGTTTGTTTGGAGACGAGGGCTCTTTGCTATCCCAAAAGAGGGCTTAGGTTAAGTGAATTTTCCTTATAAAGAACATTGTTTTGAATTTTCAAACGTGTGTGTGTCTGAAATTTGTACCTGTGAATTTTTGGGAGGATTCTACCAGAGAGCCCGACAGAACACAAACTAAGGGCAGAATTGTGAGTTATATGGTTGGCAAACCAGGTGCACAATTGGTGGGTTATAACTTGCTTCCTTTCTACAAACCACCAACATTTCTTTCCACATTTTTGACCTTTATTTAATCTGACAAAGCATGGATTGTTTTAAAGTACGACCTACAAGCCCAGCGATAATCTATAATACAACATTCATAAGAGCTGAACAAGGCAAGCGACTTGCAAATAGACACGCTCTCAGATATGGAAAAGCAATACCTGCTAATTAGCTTCCTTTGTTTGAGTTAGCTTCGTTAAAGAGTGTCAGGCTTGCTTGCTTTTCTTCGAAGGTGTTTTGGAGATTGGCAATATATAAGCCACCGGGTTTAAGGAAACAGGAGATGACAAAATGCCCGGGTTTATTATGCCTTGTTCAGGAGTGGGGAAAATGTCACTTCCAATATTTCAAGAAAGAGGCTCTGCCCATTTGAGAAGGATCTAAATCAGGGATGGCCAACAAAGGGGGTATTCGACTGGCTTGGGCGAACTGGTAGCGGCAATTTGTCCAGAGATACTTCACCAGAAGAGCCCTTCACTCCTCCACTTGAAACAGAATTCCCTACGAAACTAGACTTACAATCCTGGGCCTAGAAAGCTTAGAACTACAACACCTTAAACATGATCTAAGTATTGCCTACAAGATCATATGCTGCAATGTTCTGCCTGTCGGCGACTACTTCAGCTTCATCCACAACAACACTAGAGCACATAACAAATTCAAGCTCAATATTAACCACTCCAAACTTGACTGTAAAAAATACAACTTTAGTAATAGAGTTGTTGAAGTGTGTAACTCATTACCGGACTGTGTAGTATCATCCCCTAACCCCCAGATGATTTTATGGGCTATGCTTCTCTCCGGGTTTAGTTTACACCCATTGCTCATTGTCCTACCCTCAGGTGCTTTGGAGAATAGCCTGATTTCTTCTTCCTTGTGGCAACCCCTGAGATATTGGAAGACAGCTATCATGTCTCCCCTGGTCCTTCTATCCTACTAGACAACACAGTATCAACAGTAGAGACCTTCAAATGTCTAGGTTCTATCATATCTCAAGACCTAAAATGGTCACCTAACATCAAAAACATCATCAAAAAAGCACCACAAAGAATGTTCTTTCTGCGCCAGCTCAGGAAGCTCAAACTGCCCAAGGAGCTGCTGATTCAGTTCTACAGAGGAATCATTGAGTCTGTCATCTGCACCTCTATCACTGTCTGGTTTGGTGCTGCAACATAACAGGACCGACACAGACTTCAGAGGAGAATCAGAACTGCAGAAAAAGCAATTGCTGCCAACCTGTCTTCCATTGAGGACCTGTATACTGCACGAGTCAAAAAGAGGGCGGGGAAAATATTTACTGACCCCTCACATCCTGGACACAAACTGTTTCAACTCCTACCCTCAAAACGTCGCTACAGAGCACTGCACACCAAGACAACTAGACACAAGAACAGTTTTTTTCCGAACGCCATCACTCTGCTAAACAAATAATTCCCTCAACACTGTCAGACTTTCTACTAAATCTGCACTTCTATTCTACTAGTTTTTCTCATCATTCCTTTCACCCACTTCCTCCCATGTTGACTGTATGACTGTCACTTGTTGCTTATATCCTAAGATTTTTATTAATATTGCTTCTTCATTGCTTCTTTGACCCCTATGATAATCATTAAGTGTTGTATCACATGATTCTTGACAAATGTATATTTTATTTTATGTACGCTGAGAGCATCTGCACCAAGACAAATTGCTTGTGTATCCAATCACACTTGGCCAATAAAAATTCTATTCTATTCTATTCTACTCTATTCTTTTCATCAAACCAGCCATGCCCAATTTCCTGCAACCGTTCTTCCTATGTTTCAGCCTCCAATCCCCTGATCATCTTTGGTGCTCTTCTCTGCACTCTTTCTAGAGTCTCAACATCCTTTTTGCATCGTGGCGACCGAAACTGAATTCCAAGTGTAGCCTTAACAAGGCATTATAAAGTGATATTAACACTTCACGTGATCTTGATTCTCTCCCACTGTTGATGCAGCCTAGAACTGTGTTGGCTTTTTTGGCAGCTGCTGCACACGTCTGGCTTCTGCCCAAGTCGGTTAAATGCAGCAGTCTCTTGCCGCAGAGGTCGGAATGGGGGCAGTCCCTGTCTTATCACCCTGTTAATCTGTGACCACAACCGAGAAGCCGCTAGTGCATTAAACGCGCAGCTTTCTACAAGCGTTCTCTGAGTCATCCTTTCAGCCACACGCGCTTACTTTGACAATTTGGCCATTGTCTTGCTGTGCACACAATCATCGAATTGTGAAGCCTGCAGAGGGGGAGTCCCAGGCTGAGCCGCATCGTGTCAAAACGCAGATACGTGGTCTCGGCGGGTTTTTAATCAAGGACCCTGTGTTAGCAAAAACTTCAGGAGAGAAGGATTTAGGGCTTGTGATTTCTGATAGTCTCAAAATGGGTGAGACGGTAGGGAAAGCAAGTAGGATGCTTGGCTGCATAGCTAGAGGTATCACAAGCAGGAAGAGGGAGATTGTGATCCTGCTGTATGGAGTGCTGGTGAGACCCCATTTGGAATAATACTGTGTCCAGTTCTGGAGACTCCACCTACAAAAAGAGATGAATCAAATTGAACGGGTCCAAAGACGGGCTACAAGAATGGTGGAAGGTCTTAAGCATAAAACTTGTCAGGAAAGATTTCATGAACTCCATCTGTAGAGTCTGGAGGACAGAAGGGAAAGGGGGGACATGATCGAAACATTTAAATATGTTCAAGGGTTAAATAAGGTTCAGGAGGGAAGTGTTTTTAACAGGAAAGTGAACCCAAGAACAAGGGGACACAATCTGAAGTTAGTTGGGGGAAAGATCAGAAGGAACATGAGAAAATATTATTTTACTGAAAGAGTAGTAGATGCTTGGAACAAACTCCCAGCAGACGTGGTTGGTCAATCCACAGTCACTGAATATAAACATGCCTGGGATAAACATAGCTAAAATACAAGAAAGAGCATAAGGACAGACTAGATGGACCAGGAGGTCTTTTTCTGTCGTCAATCTTCTATGCTTCTATGTAACATGCGAAAAAAAAACCTTAACAATTGCCTCATGTAGCAATGAAAATTTGGGGCCTCAACTGTGGTCGTTAAGCCGAGTTCCGCCTCTAGTATTTGTCGTTAGGAGGTCAGTTGGAACCCTGACCCCGATCGCTGTACGTTCAAAGTTACTCTGAGCCTTTAAGTCTAAATGAACTGTTGTAAGCAGTGTTCCCTCTAATTTTTTGGGGGGGTGGGCGGAAAAGTATAGTATCTGAGCGGCAGTCCCTTCGGGGCTGGGCGGCACAGAAATAATAAATGAATGAATGAATGAATGAATGAATGAACAAACAAACAAACAAACAAACAAAAAACCCACCCTGTTTTGCCTGAGAGAATTTCAAAATAAAATACTGTGCTGTGTGTCTATAACACTGAGCTCATAACAGGGCAACTCTATCAATATCAAAATGCCACTTAAATAGTTGAGCTAGTTTCAAACTAGATTTTGATTTTCTTTCTCTCTTCCTTACCCCCATTCTTTTTCTTTCTCTTTTCCTTCCTCTCTTTTTTCTATCTGTTTCTCTCTCTTCCTCTCTTCCTCTCTCTCTCCTTCCCTCTCACTCTTTCCCTCTCGGCTTCTGGGCAGGTTTGGAAAACTCTGAGTTGATGATGATTTTTAAGTGAGCAATTGCTCACTGCTCAGCTTAGAGGGAACTATGCTTGTAAGTAATGTACAAGAGTTGCTCCCAAAGGCCAAACAAACATTGGAAATCAAACTTCCAAAACCCGTTATCAATGTTTTTTTTTCTCCTGCTATTGGGGCTTCTTGTAATTTACAGTGTCGTCTTAGCGAGGTCAGCTTCTGGAACTAAGGGTGAAAAAAGAAATCAACCTTGTGACGGGAGACATCTCTCCCTCCACCGTCTCCCCGCCACCAAGCCCTCCCTTCCTTAAGCGGAGTTAATCTTTCTGTGCATCTGCAGATGGCAATAAATGTCCTTCATCTGTTGTACATGGTTCGAGGGCCAGCCTGATTGCTCCGCAAGGGGACTCGACCTTGGGCATTGCCAGCCACAGGACTGACTGACCTGGAGCTCCGGTGTAGGCGGCAATTTGCTCCTACTGGCAGGATTTGGGCACCAAGGATGACCACAATGTGCTCCGCGTGGGGACAGCCCTTGAAAAACATCTGGAAGTTTCAATGGGTTCAAAATACAGTGGTACCTCTACCTACGAATGCCTCTACTTACGAACTTTTCTAGATAATACATATCTTTCGTGGTGAATGAGCGAGAAAGACTTATAAACGTTTAATTTTTTAATAAAAGTATTATAAACCTCTAATTAAAGTTTTTAACCAACGTTTTGGTATTTGAATGTCGCTACGTTTTGCAGAGAGTTTGTATAATTTGACTTTTTGACTTATGGGCCCAATACTTCACACATTTGTATCCTATATCTCTCTTGGGATTTTAATAGATGATTGATGCCTCTAAAGAAAACAAACACACAATTCCACACACTAGATACAAATACTCAACGTTAGGTTGTTTGATAGTGATAGTCAACAATATGGTTGACAAATTATGTCTTCTTTATAACAAATAAATATATGTATGTAGTGAAAGAAAATATGAATTGATGATAAGCAAATAACTATGTGCATATATAGACCACCAGTGAAATTCAATTTTTATGTTTTTCCCTTTTCTTTCTTTTTTCTTTGTATGTTCTGTTTGTTTAAATTGTTTTTCTTTTCTTTCTGTTTTTATATGTAGAAACTTAATAAAGATTATTTTTAATATAAGGTTGATACCTCAGTCATCTGTGATTTGACATGGCTTGAAGCTGTGGAGCAGGAAGATTACCTTGAAAAAAGAATTATAATTAAAATTGTGTAAACACCAATTTAGTCCAATATAGAGTGCTGGTGAGACCACATTTGGAATAATACTGTGTCCAGTTCCGGAGACATCACCTGCAAAAAGATATAGATAAAATTGAATGGGTCCAAAGATGGGCTACAAAATTGGTGGAAGGTCTTAAGCATAAAACATATGAGGAAAGACTTCATGAACTCAATCTGTATAGTCTGGAGGACAGAAGGGAAAGGGGGGACATGATCAAAACATTTAAATATGTCAAAGGGTTAAATAAGGTTCAAAAGGGAAGTGCTTTTAATAAGAAAATGAACCCAAGAACAAGGGGGCACAATCTGAGATTAGTTGGGGGAAAGATCAGAAGCAATGTGAGAAAATATGATTTGACTGAAAGAGTCGTAGATGCTTGGAACAAACTTCCAGCAGACGTAGTTGGTCAATCAACAGGAACTGAATTGAAACATGCCTGGGATAAACATAGATCCATCCCAAGGTAAAATACAGGAAATAGTATAAGGGCAGGCTAGATCAGTATTTCCCAACCTTAGCAACTTGAAGATATCTGGACTTCAACTCCCAGAATTCCCCAGCCAGCAAATTCTGGGAGTTGAAGTCCAAATATCTTCAAGTTGCCAAGGTTGGGAAACACTAGACTAGATGGTCCATGAAGTCTTTTTCTGCTGTCAATCTTCTATGTTTCTACAAATAAACATCTAAATCCATTTCAGATGTCTTCTATGTTTCTATGTTAGCATCTCTGTGGTCATGTAATCAAAATTAAGACACATTGGCAACTGGCTCGTATTTATGACCTTGTCATGTCCCTGGTGGTCACATGATCCGCTTTTGCGACCTTCTGACAAGCCAAGTCAAAAGGGATTCACTTAACGACCGTGTGACTCGCTTAACAACTGCAGTGGCAAGAAAAGTCGTAAAAACGGGACACCCCCCCCCCCTTTAATCAATGTTTCCCTTGGCAACTTAAATTTCGGGGTCAATTGCGGTGGTAAGTCGAAGAGTGGTTGTATTCCCGGCATCCCTAAGCCTCCAGAACTCCACCAGTTGGATTTCCACCTGCAGGTGGGAGAAGCCATAGATGGGGGGAAAAGGCCACGCCTCCTTCTCCCCGCTTAGCCCCGTTGCCAAGGAGACCGCCATTCCTCCTCCTCCTCCTGCCTCTCCATGGCCTTTCTGGCACGGTCAGAGCGGCCGCGGCGCCGCTCTAGCCCACCCGGCGACAACCGACCTGCGGACGCTCGTTTTTTCTCGCCGGCTCGGGCGCCTGTCCAAAGGGCCGGGTGACGTCATCGGGAGGGGACACGCGCGTGCGTGATGGCGGCGGCCGCCGCTTCTTTCTCAGGAGGCTCCGGCGACTGAAGGCGGCGGCGGGGCAAACCGTGAGGGGGAAAAAATAAAAGAAAGAACCGCCGTTCCCCTTCGTCCTCGTCCGAAGAGCGACCCTCGGCCGGCCGGTGGTGTCCTCCCCGGCGAGGGGAGGCCGAGGCTCCGGCCATGGAGCGCTGCCGGGACCGGCGTCGTCGGGGGGCGTCGTCGGGGCGGCCGGCCTTGCCGTGGCGGCGGCTGCTGCTGCTGCTGGTGGTACCGTTGCTGGCGGCGCGGGGCGCGGAGTCGGCCTCGGCGGACGGCAAGGCGTGCGAGAAGCCCTGCGCCAACGGAGGACGCTGCCAGCCCAGCACCGGCCAGTGCGAGTGCCAGCCCGGCTGGGTGGGCGACCAGTGCCAGCACTGCGGGGGGCGCTTCCGGTGGGTGAGGAGGGGGCCACGGGGGGAGGGGGAGGGGGGCTTGGGGGAGGGAGGGGCACCGAGCGAGAGAGGTTGGGGGTTGCCAGCCCCCCCTCCATTTCCTTCCTTCCTCCCCCCACTTCCAGCTTCCATCCCCCTCCTTTTGGGGGGGCAGCCGCAATTTAGGCCCTGCTGGCTTTGCCTCCTTCAGGTGATGGAGAGGGGAAGCCCCACAACACCCACTCCTGGGCTCAGCTGGGAGTAGGAGGCGGGGAATGCCCTGTTTGTTACTCTCCTCCTCCTCCTCTGTATTGGTATTTGTATATATTTATTTATTTTATTTATTTATTCATTTGTCCAATACACAAATACATAGGAAGAAAAATAGACATGTAGTAATATACTGTATATAAAGATAATATGTAAAAATAGAGGAAAAGATATATGAAAGGAAGAAAATACATATGATATATGAGATAAAGGAGAGACAATTGGACAGGGGATGAAAGGCACACTAGTGCACTTATGCACGCCCCTTACTGGCCTCTTAGGAACTTGGAGAGGTCAATCGTGGAGAGTCTAAGGGAGAAATGTTGGGGGTTAGGGGTTGACACAATTGAGTCCGGTAATGAGTTCCGCGCTTCGATAACTCGATTGTTTCAATATTTATTTATTTATTGGTTGGTGGGTTGATTCATTGATTTGTCAAGTACATATTGTTAGTATACAATGTATACAATGTTTATACAGTAACCCCTCACACGGTTCATCTTTTGCGGATTTGGATTCGCTACTTCACGGTTTTTCAAAGGGGGCATTAAATCCATTGAAAATTTAAACTCCATTAAAATCCATAAAATTCTTCTACAATAGTACTGTACTCTATTAAAGAAACTGGTAGGAGATCACATGTAGTTCCAGTTGAGAAACATTATAGAATGACAATTTAGAATGTATGATTGCTTTTTATATTACGGGTTTTTAAATTGTTTTAATTATTGGATTTGTACTGTTTTGTTGTTGTGAGCCGCTCCGAGTCTTCGGAGAGGGGCGGCATACAAATCTAATAAATAATAATAATAATAATAATAATAATAATAATAATAATAATAATAATACTGTTTAATGCAAAGGGTGGGTTTTAAAAGTCCAAATACTGGTTAAATACATAAAAAACTATATTTCCTCGACTTCACGGAAATTCGTTTTTCATGGGTGGTCTTGGAACGCATCCCAGCGAAAAACGAGGGATTACTGTATACATGATATTGGTTCCAGGTACCTACCCAGGCTTCCTGCTCTGGAGAATCCATGGCATGATACCAGGGTCTTTGGAGACTGAAGGATGCCAGTGCAATGCAGTACATGATATTGTTACTTATTTATTTATTTATTAGATTTTTTTTTTAAATGCCACCCTTTTCCTTAGACTCAGGGCGTCTTACAACATTTTAGCAGGAGCACTTTCTAACAGAGCCAGCATATTGCCCCCAGAATCCGGGTCCTCATTTTACCCACCTTAGAAAGATGGAAGGCTGAGTCAACCTGGAGCCGGTGGTGAGATTTGAACTGCTGACCTGCAGATCTAGCACTCAGTTTTAGTGGCCTGCAGTACAGCACTCTATCCACTGCACCCCCTGGGCTCATCTTGTGCCCCTTGCTGACCTCTTAGGATTATTATTATTATTATTATTATTATTATTATTAGTAGTAGTAGTAGTAGTAGTATTAGGGGCTGCATACAAATCTAATAAATTATTATTATTAGTAGTATTTGCAATCAGCCAGGTGTTCAGACTTGCTTTCACATTTTTGATTACCTATCAAGGTGGAAGGCTGAGGTGGGTCAAATGAGGACCCAGATTGTTGGGGGCAAAAGGCTGATTCTGTAAACTGCTTAGAGAGGGCTGTAAAAACACTGTGAAGTGGTATATAAGTCTAAATGCTACTATTTGCAATCAGCCAGATGTTCAAACTGGCTTTCACATTTTTGTTTACCTAATCAAGTTGTTTCAAGGATCTGGTGTTATTATCACCATCATCATCTCTTTTATTCATTAATCCTGAAACTCAGTCAACTGAATGTTTTAAAAAGTGTAACAAATACCACTGACTGATGCTAAGGGTTGATATAGGTTGCTGACAGAGATTATTATTATTATTTTATTCACCAAAAACAGTAACACACAGCAAACGAGATTGATATTCTGGATTTTGTATCACAATACCACAAGTCGAACACTTCTCAAGCGTCTAGGACTATGTGATGTATTTTCGTATGATGTGTGCAGATCTAAGTACGGTGGCCATGTTCATTGTTTTCAAATGCCGGCTGAGGTCTATTGGCACAGCCTCCAATGTGCCGATGACTACTGGGACCACCTATACTGGTTTATGGCAGAGTCATTGTAGTTCGATTTTAAGATCATGGTATCATTATCATCATCATTATTATTGGCCATTTGTTTCGCCGGATTTAGCATTAATCTGGGGCAGCGCAGTGGTTAGAGAGTGCAGCCCTGCAGGCTACTTCAGCTAACTGCTAGCTGTAGTTCAGCAGTTCAAATCTCATGACTGGCTCAAGGTTGACTCATTATTATTTTTATTTATTTATTCATTTGTCCAATACACAATACATATGGAAGAGAATAGACATGAAGTAATATATATAAAGATAATATGTAAAAATAGAGGAGAAGATATATGAAAGGAAGAAAATATATATGATATATGAGATAAAGGAAAGACAATTGGACAGGAGATGAAAGGCACCCTAGTGCACTTATGTACGCCCCTTACTGACCTCTTAGGAACCTGGAGAGGTCAATTATGGATAGTCCAAGGGAGAAATGTTGGGGGTTAGGGGTTGACACTATTGAGTCCGGTAATGGGTTCCACACTTCGACAACTCGATTGTTAAAGTCATATTTTTTACAGTCAAGTTTGGAGCGGTTAATATTAAGTTTGAATCTGTTGCGTGCTCTTGTGTTGTTGCGGTTGAAGCTGAAGTAGTCATTGACCGATAGGACGTTGCAGCATATGATCTTGTGGGCAATACTTAAATCATGTTTTAGGCGTCATAGTTCTAAGCTTTCTAGACCCAGGATTGTTAGTCTGTTTTCGTAGGGTCTTCTGTTTCGAGTGGAGGAGTGAAGGGCTCTTCTGGTGAAATATCTTTGGACGTTTTCAAGGGTGTTGATGTCTGAGATGTGGTATGGGTTCCAGACAGATGAGCTGTATTCAAGGATGGGTCTGGCAAAAGTTTTATAGGCTCTGGTGAGTAGTGTGAGATTGCAACTAATTGACTCAGCTTTCCATGCTTCCAAGGTGGGTAAAATGAGGACTCAGATTGTTGGGGGCGATATGCTGATTCTGTAAAACCACTTAGAGAGGGCAACCAGGGGCCTAGGACGTTTAATATATTTTTGAAGTATATCTGCGGAACAGAACATTGTAGCTTTGTGCATTTGACTCATGGTGATTTTGTCATGCTGTTGTTATTGTTGTTGTTGTTATTATTATATCTTGAATTTGATTCACAATCTGGGACTGATACATACTTAACAGTTTAAGTTTATTTATTTATTGGACTTGTATTCCGCCCTTCTTTGTGGTCTTGGTCCCAAACTAGGACCTAAGAGCTGTTAAGGTACCATCTGTAGATAATAATAATTATTATTAATATTATCATTATCTTTATTAATCATTGCACAGGCTGCCAGATGTTCAGACTGGGTTTGACATTTTTGTCTGTTTATGCAGTTCTCGTTACTATTTAATCTTCTACTCAATTCACAGTCTGGAACTGGCACAAATTATTTACTGTATTTTATCTTAGGATGGATCTATGTTTACCCCAGGCATGTTTAAATTCAGTTTCTGTGGATTTACCAACCACGTCTGCTGGAAGTTTGTTCCAAGGATCTACTACTCTTTCAGTGAAATAATATTTTCTCACGTTGCTTTTGATCTTTCCCCCAACTAACCTCAGATTGTGTCCCCTTGTTCTTGTGTTCACTTTCCTATTAAAAACACTTCCCTCCTGAACCTTTTGACATATTTAAATGTTTCGATCATGTCCCCCCTTTCCCTTCTGTCCTCCAGACTATACAGATTGAGTTCATGAAGTCTTTCCTGATACGTTTTATGCTTAAGACCTTCCACCATTCTTGTAGCCCGTCTTTGGACCTGTTCAAAGGACTTGAACTTAACAGGCATAGGTAGATCTGGATGTTTGATGATGTTAGAGGTTTTGTTATTGTGGTTCATTCGCACAGTCAGTCAGATGTTCAGACAGGATTTGGCATTTTTGTTTACCTATCGACTTCCTATATTCATTTGCCATTGCTCTCTCACCATTGGTCTACGACTCCAAGCAGTTCACAAACAAAAAAAAACCCAAAGAAAAAGCAAGTTGGAACAAAGCGAAAGTAAAATAATAGGAGCACGAAGTGAGCAATGAAAAACAAAACAAAGAAAATACATGGATAGGATTAACAAAAAAGGATTTTCGAATGGTGGGAAGGTGGAGCCTGCTGTCAATCTAGCAGCCACCTCCAGAGGCAAACTCTCGATCCACAGCTCACATTAGAGAACCATCTTTCGGCTGTGGCGAGGGGGGCGTTTGCCCAGGTTTGTCTGGTGCACCAGTTGCGACCCTATTTGGACCAGGACTCACTGCTCACAGTCACTCATGCCCTCATCACCTCGAGGTTCCACTACTGCAACGCTCTCTACATGGGGCGACCTTTGAAGAGTGTTCAGAAACTTCAGATCATGCAGAATGCAGCTGCGAGAGCAGTCATGGGCTTCCCCAGGTATGCCCATGTTACACCAACACTCTGCAGTCTGCATTGGTTGCCGATCAGTTTCCGGTCACAATTCAAAGTGTTGGTTATGACCTATAATGCCCTTCATGGCATCGGGCCAGAATATCTCCGGGACCGCCTTCTGCCGCACGAATCCCAGCAACCGGTTAGGTCCCACAGAGTGGGCCTTCTCCGGGTCCCATCAACTAAACAAGACCGTTTGGCGGGACCCAGGGGAAGAGCCTTCTCTGTGGCGGCCCCGACCCTCTGGAACCAGCTCCCCCCAGAGATTCGAACTGCCCCCACCCTCCTCGCCTTTCGTAAACTCCTTGCAGAACCGGTAGTTAAAAAGAACCTGAATCTCACCCCTGGCACTCTGCAAGAGAGCAAGCAGGCTCATAGGCTTCTAAGGACCGCTGATTTCAGCCTTGAACTACAAATACCCTCTTTTTATTGATTAATTGCATTTATCCCCAAACCTCTGGATCGGGCTATTGATGGAGGGCAGCGGGCCAAATGCTTCATGCCACTCGCCTTGCCTAAGTAATTCTTCTAACTGAAACCTCAGCCAGACCCCACTGAGATGCCCAGGTCAGTGCGGCTCGTACCCGTATAATTCATTCCCCCCCCTCCGACTACGTGAGGCAGGGAAGAAGAAGGGCCTCAGAGAGGTTGGCACCCCTAGTCATTCGGCTACGTTACTGTGTGGCTGGTCACCAAGAAGATCTCGGATTCCAGGTCCAGAGGCTGCCAAGAGGCACTTATGGCCCAGGCTGCAGGCCCTCAGAGAAAATAGGGAAGGAACCTCAGTCTGGGCCGTTGCTCCAGAGGTGAAATTGGATGTCAGGAATCCAAGTAGCCAAGGGTGGATTAATCCTACCACCGCTACTGGTGCATTGTGCGCGCAGCTTTCCGTGTCTTGTGTGCGCGCATTCCAGCGTGGTATTGCTTCTGCGCATGCGAGAGGGTGCACACATGCGCAGGATTTTGGTGGGTTTTTTCCTTCCGCACATGTGCAGAAGCAAAAAAAATCATCGAAATCTCTCACACGTGCACACTCATCCCCTCGTGAGGTTTTGCTAATTTTGCACATGTGCAGAAGCAAAACACCTAAAGCTGCATGCGCAGCTCAACTTTTGCTATCAGGAGACGGTGAGTTCTAGTTCCACCTTAGGCACGAAAGCCAACTGTGTGACTTTGGGCCAATCACCAGGAGGTGGAGAGTTCTAGTCCCGCCTTAGGCATGAAAGCCAACTGGGTGACTTTGGGCCAATCAACAGGAGACAGTGAGTTCTAGTTCTGCCTTAGGCATGAAAGCCAACTGGGTGACTTTGGGCCAATCACCAGGAGATGGAGAGTTCTAGTCCCGCCTTAGGCATGAAAGTTGGCTGGGTGACTTTGGGCCAATCACCAGGAGATGGAGAGTTCTAGTCCCACCTTAGGCATGAAAGCCAACTGGGTGACTTTGGGCCAATCACCTGGAGGTGGAGAGTTCTAGTCCCGCCTTAGGCATGAACGCCGGCTGGGTGACTTTGGGCCAATCACCAGGAGATGGAGAGTTCTAGTCCCGCCTTAGGCAGGAAAGCCGACTGGGTGACTTTGGGCCAATCACCTGGAGGTGGAGAGTTCTAGTCCCGCCTTAGGCATGAAAGCCAACTGGGTGACTTTGGGCCAATCACCTGGAGGTGGAGAGTTCTAGTCCCGCCTTAGGCAGGAAAGCCGGCTGGGTGACTTTGGGCCAATCACCAGGAGATGGAGAGTTCTAGTCCCGCCTTAGGCAGGAAAGCCGGCTGGTCCAGTCCTTCCCTCTCAACCCAGTCTAGTTCACAGGGTTGTGTTATTGTGGAGGAAATGGGAAGAGAGATCTGTGGTTCCACGCCTTGGTTTATTCGTAAAAAATAATAAAGGCCTGCAAATAAATAAAGGAAAAAAATAAATAATAGTCCAAGCTGGTGAATGACAGGGGAAGATCTGACGCCTTCCTCTCCAGCCGAGTGGTGTCAGAGGGAGGCAGGCAGATGAGCCGGGATGATTAATCCAGCGGGCATCGTTTTCTTGGCTTGGTGAAACCGAGTGTGAGTCAACAAGCGTGTGGCATTTGCTTTGGAGATAAACACACTTGGGAGGGCGAATGAAAATTATAGGGTTGCGAAATGCGACCGCAAGCCTGCAAAGGAGCATCCCAGATCATCCTGCAGGCCTCAGAAAAGTCAGGGTTTTCTCCAAAGATGGATGCTGAGAAGAAGGTGCTTCTAGGGATCAGCCACGACTTGAGAAGAAGAACGCTTGGGTTGCAGAGAGGCCACGACCACAGCTGAGTCTTCAAACTCCTTAAGACCCACCTTTGCCGTCAGGCATGGGGAAACTAAACATCTCCCCTGGGCACGTTAATTTATACATGGTATGCTTGTGTGTGTGTTTGCTATTACATGGGGTTTTTCTGAAATCGTTAAATATTTTAATTAATTGGATTGTTGTGACTGTTTTTTACTTGTTGTGAGCCGCCCCGAGTCTTCGGAGAGGGGCGGCATACAAGTCCAACTAATAAATAAATAAATAAATAAATTTATGTTGCTAACTGAGACGTTGGTTAAGTGAGTTTCCCCCGTTTTATGAACATTATTATTACTATTGTTTGGCCATGGTGGTTAAGTTGCAGCCATCATATAGATATATGTGGGTTGCCAAGTTTGGGGATGTTGATCATGTGACCGTGAGGATGCTGTGAGGGTCGTAAGTCACTTTTTTCAGTGCTACTGTAACTTGGAACAATCAATTGTTAGTTGAGGACTCGTGTATTCATCTGTCTATCTAATATCCTCTCATACTCTCTCTCTCTCACTTCTGTCTGTCTCTCTGTCTCTTCTCTATCTCTCATATCTCTCATCTACCTACCTTTCTACCTATCTACCGACCAACCTATCTACCTACCTCTATCATATGTCTGTCTGTCTGTCTGCATGTCAGTCCACCCAACCACCCATCCATCCATCATCTGCCTATCTGTCTCTCTGTTTACCTACCTACCTATCTATTATCTTTCTGCCATCCACCCACCCGCATTTTAGTTTCACTTTCATTTTAGCACATGGCTCGCCTGCAGCCTCAGTCAGCTGAGGGTCAGGAAGCTGCTATTCGGTTGCTTGGCTTTAACAGGCTCTGGCTGTTTGCTGCAAGGAGGTAAAGTGTGCAATAGGGTTGATATTCCTGGAGGTGTCTGTACTATGGTAAATGATTTAGCTTTACTAGATAAATGGTCAAAGCAATGGAAACTGCAGTTTAATGTTTCCAAATGTAAAATAATGCACTTGGGGAAAAGGAATCCTCAATCTGAGCATAGTATTGGCAGTTCTGTGTTAGCAAAAACTTCAGAAGGATTTAGGGGTAGTGATTAAAATTGGTGAACAGTGTGGTCGGGTGGTAGGAAAAGCAAGTAGGATGCTTGGCTGCATAGCTAGAGGTATAACAAGCAGGAAGAGAAATATTTTGATCCCTCTGTATAGAGCGCTGGTGAGACTCCATTTGGAATACGGTGTCCAGTTCTGGAGACCTCACCTACAAAAAGAGATTGACAAAATTGAACGGGTCCAAAGACGGGCTACAAAAATGGTGGAAGGTCTTAAGCGTAAACCTATCAGGAAAGACATAATGAACTCAATCTGTATAGTCTGGAGGACGGAAGGAAAAGGGGGGACATGATCGAAACATTTAAATAGGTTAAAGGGTTAAATAAGGTTCAGGAGGGAAGTGTTTTTAATAGGAAAGTGAACCCAAGAACCAGGGGACACAATCTGAAGTTAGTTGGGGGAAAGATCAAAAGCAACGTGAGAAAATATTATTTTACTGAAAGAGTAGTAGATCCTTGGAACAAACTTCCAGCAGACGTGGTTGGTCAATCCACAGGAACTGAATTTAAACATGCCTGGGGTAAACATAGATCCATCCTAAGGGTAAAATACAGGAAATAATATAAGGGCAGACTAGATGGACCAGGAGGTCTTTTTCTGCCGTCAATCTTCTAGGTTTCTATGTTGCTGGGAGGCAGAGGCCAAAGGATGGGGGTGGCTGGGTGGGTGGGGCTACATTCGGTGTGTAAGGCAACACCCAGATTTTCATCCTCTTTTGGGGGGCAAAAAGGTGCATCTTATACTTCGAAAAATACGGTACCTTTTATAAAAGAATAACTCATCATTATTTACTTTTGCAAAGCTGATGTTTCAAAAGGCAGGCAGACTTCCTTTGGGTTTTTCCTTGGAAGACATGTTGCTTCTCATTCCAGGAAGCTTCATCAGTTCTGCACGAAGCTTTCTGAGTGAGAAGCAAAATGTATGTATGTATGTATGTATGTATGTATGTATGTATGTATGTATGTATGTATGTATGTAGTTAGTTAGTTAGTTAGTTAGTCAGTCCAATAAATGAGGGTTTTGGTGAGTATATATATATATATACACATAGTAAAATACATGATGAAGGTTATAGAGGAGATACTCATAGTAAAATATATCTAAGAAATAATAGAAAAGAAGGTATAGTAATAGATCATATCAATGAAAGAATAGAAGGAGAGATAGAGGAATAAAAGAAAGGGATAGGAGATATAGGAGAGCAATAGGACAGGGGACGGAAGGCACTCTAGGGCACTTGTACTCGCCCCTTACTAACCTCTTAGGAATCTGGATAGGTCAACCATAGATAATCTAAGGGTGAAGTGTTGGGGGTTTGGGGATGACACTATGGAGTCCGGTAATGAGTTCCACGCTTCGACAACTCGGTTACTGAAGTCATATTTTTTACAGTCAAGTTTGGAGCAGTTAATATTAAGTTTAAATCTGTTGTGCGCTCTTGTGTTGTTGTGGTTGAAGCCGAAGTAGTCGCCGACAGGCAGGACGTTGCAGCATATGATCTTGTGGGCGATACTTAGATCTTGTTTAAGGCGTCTTAGTTCTAAACTCTCTAGGCCCAGGATTGAAAGTCTAGTCTCGCAGGGTCTTCTGTTTCGAGTGGAGGAGTGAAGGGCTTCAAGGAAAAACCCAAGGAAGGTCTGATTGCCTTTTCGACAACACCCCCCCGCCCCAAGTCTGTGTGTGCGATCTTGAGACAATTTGAGCTTGAAAGCCCGTCTGGCTGGAGATTAAATGTAATCCCCTCCGAGTTAGTTAAGCAGGTTGTTTTTGCAAAGGGGGTGAAAAAGATGTTGGCAGGACAAGCTTCTTGCCGTGGCCTATTTAAACCTCCGTTTCCAAACTTGGCTGCAGAATTGTGGCGTTAAAAAAAGGACAGCATCACTTGGGGCTGCTGAGCCCAATTGGCAGCCTGGCGCAGTTCTTGTTTATTCTTTTGTCTCGGAGTCTCATTGTTTGGGCATGAAAGAAAAACACCCCTTTCTTCTCTTTGTCTGGTCGGGGGCATCCCGGGTGAAGCTGCAGAGGTCTGTGGACTGTCTGGCCCAGGGGTCTTCGCACTTTTAAGACTTGTGGCACTTCACTGTCCATCTGTCTGTCTGTCTGTCTGTCTCTATGTATCTATCTATGTATCTATGTATCTATCTAGGTATCTATGTATCTATCTATGTATCTATCTATCTATGTATCTATCTATGTATCTATCTATGTATCTATCTATGTATCTATCTATGTATCTATCTATGTATCTATCTATGTATGTATCTCTCTCTCTCTATTTATCTCTATCTACAGTATCTATCTAGAGTATCTCTCTCTCTCTATCCATCCATCCATCCATCCATCCATCTATCTATCTCGATCTATCTATCTATTTCTATCTATCTATCTATCTATCTATCTATCTATCTATCTATCTATATCGATCTATCTATGTATCTCATCTATCTATCTATCTATCTATCTATCTATCTATCTATCTATCTATCTATGTATCTCATCTGTCTGTCTGTCTGTCTGTCTGTCTGTCTATCTATCTCATCTATCTGTCTGTCTGTCTATCTATCTATCATTTATCATCTATCTATCTATCTATCTATCTATCTATCTATCTATCTCCCTCCCTCCCTCTATCTACCTACCTACCTACCTCTATCTACCTCCCTCCCTCCCTCCCAACTACCTCACAGGTCTTCAAACTTGGCAGCTTTAAGACTCGTGGACTTCAACTCTTGGAATTCTCCAGCCAGCTAAATTGCCAAGTTTGGGGACCCCTGGTCTTGCCAGACTATTTTTTTTTTAAAAAATTCCCGCATGAAGGAATAGCCTCTAGGTTTAAAATGAAAGTCCCCCCCCCAGTACTTTTAAATACCAAAACTTTAAAAATGTGTTTTCTCCCTTTAGAGTTAAAATAAAAATGAAACAAAATGGAGGATTTTCTTAATATCAATTATGATCAAGATTAATGGGTTAACAGAAGCATATACGGTACTGTACATTTCTTTCCACAGCAAAGCGAAGCAGAGGTGGTCAAATTAAATTATTTTATCCAAATAAGAGAATATATCTAACTTTTGTTGCTCTCCTGAAATTGCTTCCAGATTTTGTGCTCGAAATGGGGGAAAAACTTTGATTTTGTTTTCGTTATAGAAATGGCTTGAGAAGTTGTGGTTGTAATGTTATCTTCTGCGTTGCTAAAGAGAGTCAGAAGTTGGTGCCTTTGTGGCTCTTTGTCGAAGGAAGATTAAAACAAAAATCATTAGGGATCAAGATCATTGGAGGCATTGGAGGGGCTGCTTATTTGGAAGTGCATTATATCTACGCAGGTGATCATTAAGTCCCCAAAATGCCACTCACTGTGTAGACATAGAAGGAGCAAGTGATTTTTTGCAATGGTTAATTGCTAGGCTTAGTGCCGGCTGACTCAGACTATTTTCCAAGAGAGGTTGAGACTGGAGAAAGAATACAAAGGAAAAAGCAACAAAGATGATGAGTAGAGACTGAAGGCTAAAAGAAAGACTGAACATTTCTTGGAATTGGGTGGGTGTTGCGGCTACACCCAAAAAAGCTGATGGAATAACAAAAGAACTGAGAAACTTTCACACACGATGTTGAAACCAAACATAGAAACATAGAAGACTGACGGTAGAAAAAGACCTCATGGTCCATCTAGTCTGCCCTTATACTATTTCCTGTATTTTATCTTACAATGAATATATGTTTATCCCAGGCATGTTTAAATTCCGTGACTGTGGATTTACCAACCATGTCTGCTGGAAGTTTGTTCCAAGGATCTACTACTCTTTCAGTGAAATAATATTTCCTCACGTTGCTTTTGATCTTTCCCCCAACTAACTTGTTCTTGTGTTCACTTTCCTATTAAAAACACTTCCCTCCTGGACCTTATTTAACCCTTTAACATATTTAAATGTTTCGATCATGTCCCCCCTTTTCCTTCTGTCCTCCAGACCAGAGGTCCCCAACCTTTTTTGCACCAGGGACCGGCTTTAAGCTAGACCAGTTTTCCATGGCCCGGGGGGGGGGGGGGGGCTTTGGTCAAATGGGGGTGGGGTTATGGAGGGGTGGAGCTTAGTGACGCAGCCCTCCACACTTTTCCACAGGGCGGGGAGAATCAGGAGGCTCCTATGGCGGCTGGGGGCTGCCTGGCTTTGTGATTTTGGCTGGGGGGGTGTTAGGAAGGTCCTACTTCTCCCCCCCCAGCCAAAAACTCAAAGCCTATCTGCTGGATACGGGCGATGAGTGGGACAGAGCGGCCCGGAAGCCTCTTGCAGCAGCTGCCACAGCCACCGGCTTCGGCGCCGCTCGTCCCGCTCATCGCCCGTATCCAGCAGATAGGCTTTGAGTTTTTGGCTGGGGGGGGGAGAAGTAGGACCTTCCTAACTCCCCCCCCAGCCAAAATCACAAAGCCAGGCAGCCCCCAGCCGCCAAAGGAGCCTTCTGATTCTCCCCGCCCTGCCCGACGCCCCACCCTGTCCTGCATAATGTCCTCTGCCGGGAGGGCAGTGGCGCCGCGGACCGGCTGGAAAACCCCAAAGGCCCGGTCCCCGGTCCGCGGACCGGCGGTTGGGGACCTCTGCTCCAGACTCTACAGATTGAATTCATGAAGTCTTTCCTGATACGTTTTATGCTTAAGACCTTCCACCATTCTTGTCGCCCGTCTTTGGACCC
>NW_027248585.1:0-83041 GCF_031021105.1 Erythrolamprus reginae | reverse complement strand
AATAAGATTAGTTGTCTGGCTACAATATGCTTGCTTTTCAATTTTCTGTCCAAATTTTCCTTCCAAGCTGAGAACCAATCAAACATATCATTTCACATCATGGGTAGGAGGCTGCCCAAGTTATTCTTTAATTTAATCTATGTTTCTTCTGATGTTAAATTCCAAAAGCAAAAGGAAGGAATTAAATGAAGAATCTGTTGGTTGTTATACCTCCTGCACCTGCTGCACCTTCTGCACAACACTCTCTACATGGGGCTACCTTTGAAAAGTGTTTGAAAACTGCAGATCGTACAGAACGCAGCCGCGAGAGCTATCGTGGGGCTTCCCAGATTCGCCCACGTTTCTACAACACTCCGTGGCCTGCACTGGCTGCCGATCAGTTTCCGGTCACAATTCAAAGTGTTGGTAATGACCTTTAAAGCCCTACATGGCATTGGACCAGAATACATCTGGAACCGCCTTCTACCGCACGAATCCCAGCGGCCGATAAGGTCCCACAGAGTTGGTCTTCTCTGGATCCCGTTGACCAAACAATGTCGTCTGGCGGGCCCCAGGGGAAGAGCCTTCTCTGTGGCAGCCCCTCCATTTTGTGGCATCCAGCCTAAGACTATTACTGCCTGAGCACTTTCTATCACTACTTCTTTTATTTCTCTAAATTCTCCCATCTTGTTCCTTGTAATTGTCCACTGTATATTTAACATCCTATTAGGTCCCCAGCAGTCGGGTTTCAGGCCCGGTTACAGCACGGAAACTGCTTTGGTCGCGTTGATGGATGATCTCTGGTGGGCCCGGGACAGGGGTTTATCCTCTGTCCTGGTGCTCCTTGACCTCTCAGCGGCTTTCGATACCATCGACCATGGTATCCTTCTGCGCCGGCTGGAGGGGTTGGGAGTGGGAGGCACTGTTCTTCAGTGGTTCTCCTCTTACCTCTCCGGTCGGTCGCAGTCGGTGTTAGTGGGGGGTCAGAGGTCGACCCCGAGGTCTCTCCCTTGTGGGGTGCCTCAGGGATCGGTCCTCTCCCCCCTGCTATTTAATATCCACATGAAACCGCTTGGTGAGATCATCCAAGGGCGTGGGGTGAGGTATCATCAGTACGCTGATGATAACCAGCTTTACATCTCCACCCCATGTCCAGTCAACGAAGCAGTGGAAGTGAAGTGCCGGTGTCTGGAGGTTGTTGGGGCCTGGATGGGTGTCAACAGACTCAAACTCAACCCTGATAAGACGGAGTGGCTGTGGGTTTTGCCTTTCAAGGACAATTCCATCTGTCCGTCCCATCACCTTGGGGGGGGGATTATTGACCCCCTCGGAGAGGGTCCGCAACTTGGGCGTCCTCCTCGATCCACAGCTCACATTAGAGAAACATTTTTCAGCTGTGGCGAGGGGGGCGTTTGCCCAGGTTCGCCTGGTGCACCAGTGGTGGCCCTATTTGGACCGATGGTCACTGCTCATGCCCTCATCACCTCGAAGCTCGACTACTGTAATGCTCCCTACATGGGGCTACCTTTGAAAAGTGTTCGGAAACTTCAGATCGTGCAGAATGCAGCTGCGAGAGCAATCATGGGCTTTCCCAAAAATGCCCATGTAACACCAACACTCCGCAGTCTGCATTGGTTGCCGATCAATTTCCGGTCACAATTCAAAGTGTTGGTCATCACCTATAAAGCCCTTCATGGCACCGGACCAGGGTATCTACGAGACCGCCTTCTACCGCACGAATCCCAGCGACCGGTTAGGTCCCACACGGTGGGCCTTCTCCGGCTCCCGTCAACAAAACAATGTCGTTTGGCAGGCCCCAGGGGAAGAGCCTTCTCTGTGCCGGCCCCGGCCCTCTGGAACCAACTCCCCCCAGAGATTAGAATTGCCCCCACCCTCCTCGCCTTTCGTAAGCTCCTTA
Organism: Erythrolamprus reginae; assembly: GCF_031021105.1. Taxonomy (NCBI): domain Eukaryota; kingdom Metazoa; phylum Chordata; class Lepidosauria; order Squamata; family Dipsadidae; genus Erythrolamprus; species Erythrolamprus reginae. The sequence continues at coordinate 81,144 of NW_027248585.1, read as the reverse complement.
AAACCCACCTGTGCCGTCAGGCATGGGGAAACTGAGATATTCTTTCCCCCTAGGCCTTTACAATTTATGCATGGTATGTTGGTTTGCATGTATGTTTGGTTTTACAAATAAGGGTTTTTTAATTGTTTCACTATTAGTTTTAGTATTTGATTTACATGATGTTTTATATTATTGTTGTTAGCCGCCCTGAGTCTACGGAGAGCGGCGGCATACAAATCCAATAAATAATAAATAATGATAATAATAATTAGTGTCCTCTTACATTTCCCCCCCAAAGTTACTGTAACCGGTAAAAAAGTTGAATAAGACCTGTAAACTGTATAAACAAATTGTTATATATGTATCCATAAAACAATAAAAAGATTTGGGGGGAAAAAAAACCAAAAAACCCAAATGTCTCATTTAAGAGCTGAAAGTTTGGGATCAATCCTGTTTGTAAGTCGAGAAGCATCTTTATAGCCCACGGCACTGACCAATCCGGTTTTGTGACATTATCGTAACAGCACCAGCGAGTGGCTACCAGTTCTTGTGAACCAGTTGGAAAGTTTATGAAAAGGGAGCTGTAAATAAAATAGATGTAACTGTTGATGATAAGGGGCAAACTAATAATGATATTATTATTATTATTATTATTATTATTATTATTATTATTATTATTATTATTATTATTTATTAGATTTCTATTCCACCCCCTCCGTAGACTCATTTCTCTCTTACTAGTATCATGTATATAAACATACTGCTCAAACAAATAAATGGAACACTTAAACGAAGAGGGGCAGCATACAAATCTAATCAATAATAATAATAATAATAATATTCTACGGAGTCTATAGAGAGGGGTGGCATACACATCTAATTAATAATAATAATAATAATAAATATAATAATAATAATACTAACAATAATAATATTCTACGGAGTCTACGGAGAGGGGCAGCATACAAATCTTAATAATAATAATAAATGTAACAACAACAACAACAACAACAATAATAATAATAATAATAATAATAATAATGTGTTCCAGACAGATGAGCTGTATTCGAGGATGGCTCTAGCAAAGGTTTTGTAAGATTTGTAGTGTGAGATTGCTGGAGCAGAATCTACCTAGGATTAGATTAACATTTCCTTAATAGATTAATTAAAAAGATTAGATTAATATTTCCTTCTATTGGTTTTCACACGTTACATATCATCCAATTTTTAAGCAGATCTACAGTCTCTCTGGGATCAGCGGTATGAATAATAAATAAATAATAATAATAAATAATTAAAAGTAAATAATAATAATAATAATAATAATAATAATAATAATAATAATAATAAATTAGATTTGGATGCCACCCCGCAGACTCTGGACAATTATCTGTATAAACCCCCCCTACCGACCTTTCAGCCCAAAACTTCCCCTCCATCACGGGAAAGCGATGCAACCGAAGCTCCCTAAGCTGGCTATTTCAAACCTAACCTCACCTTCCTCTGCCCCGCCCATCCGCCTTTCAGCCAATCCCATCCAGCGGATCGTTACCCGCTCTTAGCCCAGCCCATCCTGCCAACTGCCGACAGCCTCGGGGTTGCGCGCATACGTGTTCCTCTCCCTCCTCGCTAGCTTCCCTCCCTCCGCTCAGGTAACGTCTTTATTTATGTTCTCATCTTTATGTCTGCTTTGCCCTTCGAGCCTTTGGGGGTTTAATGCCCAGGAAGGAGGGGCTTCTTCATGGCAGAGGAGCCCCGTGTCGGTTTTATCATGATGGGATACCGGATGGTTTCAGTCTGGTTACAATTTGGACTGAATGGTTGAATGTCCTTAAGGCAGGGGTAGGCAAAGTTATCTCTTCCATGACTTGTGGACTTCAACTCCCAGTATTCTTAGGCCAACCATGCTAGTTTAGGAATTCTGGGAGTTGAAGTCCACATGTCACAGAAGAGCCAACTTTGCCTACCTCCGCCCTAGGTCAACTCCATCCTATATGTGTGCGCTAGCCATATAAATAAAAATATAACTTCAGTAACCGAGTTGTTGAAGCGTGGAACTCATTACCGGACTCCATAATGTCATCCCCAAACCCCCAACACTTTACCCTTAAATTATCTACGGTTGACCTATTATTATTATTATTATTATTATTATTATTATTAATTATTATTATTATTATTATATTTATATTTATATTTATATTTATTATTATTATTAATTAGATTTGTATGCTGTCCCTGAATTGTGACCGCTTTTAAAATCCAATAAAAACTATTTTTTAAAAAACAAACTTTGGGGGATTTATAACGTCATTTTTGTCAGAAGTTATTATCTGGACTGGATATATATATATATACACTGCTCAAAAAAACAACAACAAAGGGAACCCTTCAACAACACAATAGAACTCCAAGTAAATCGAACTTCTGTGAAGTCAAACTGGTGCACTTAAAAAATCCAATAAAAATAATGATAATAATGATGATAATGATAATAATGATAATGATGATGATGATGATGATGATAATGATGATAATAATAATAATAATAATAATAATAATAATAATATGAACCCAAGAACAAGGGGGCATAATCTAAAGTTAGTTGGGGGAAAGATCAAAGGCAACATGAGAAAATATTATTTGACTGAAACAGAAGTAGATGCTTGGAACAAACTTGAACCTATGATTACAACACAGAAGGGAAGTGTTTTTAATAGGAAAGTGAACCCAAGAACAAGGGGGCACAATCTGAAGTTAGTTGGGGGAAAGATCAAAAGCAACATGAGAAAATATTATTTGACTGAAAGAGGAGTAGAGAACTCCCAACTTCCTGAACCAGGGAGGACCAGCTAAATCCCACCACTTCTCCCTTCCCTGTATTTTCTCTTCCCTCCCTCTTTCCCTCTTTCCTCCTCTCTCTCTCTCTCCTTCTCTCTCCCTCCCCAAGTCATTTAGCCCAAGATCTTTCCAAGGTCTTTCACTCCTCGCTTTTTCTTTTCATTCCACAGACTTTAAAAAAAAATAAAAACTAATTTTAATTGAACAGTTTTAAAAACATATGACATTGTTTAGTCGACAGGACCCCAGAGAAGGCCAACTCTGTGGGATGTAACCGGTTGCTGGGATTCGTATAATAATAATAATAATAATAATAATAATAATAATAATAATAATAATAATAATAATAATAATAAAATACAACACAACAAATGAGATCACTATGCTGGATTTCGTATTTCGTCACCAGTCGGGCGCTTCCCAAGCACCTAGGACTGCGTGATGTAATAATAATAAGTAGTAGTAGTAGTAATAATAATAATAATAATAATAATAATAATATAGTAATAATAATAAATAATAAATAAATAATAAATAATAATAATTATGAATAATAATTAATTAATTAATAATAATAATAATAATAATAATAATAATAAAAAATTAGATTTGTATGCCCCCACGCAGACTCTGAAAAGGACAATGATCTGTATAAAAATATGACTTCAGTAACCGAGTTGTTGAAGCATGGAAATCATTACTGGACTCCATAATGTCATCCTCAAACCCCCAACACTTTACCCTTAGATTATCTACGGTTGACCTATCCAGATTCCTAAGAGGTCAGTAAGGGGCGACTACAAGTGCACTAGAGTCCCTTCTGTCCCCTGCACCAATGGGAATTCAACCTGCTTCGGCGTCATCGGCTTCTGGCCGGAGTCCTTTTTGGCTTCACCTGAAGGAGGAGAGAGAGAAGCGGGGAAAGTGGGATGGGGGAGGGAGGGAGGATCTTGGCTTCTTCTCTGGGCCGAACTCTCTCCTCCAGGGGGTGAAGTCGAGGGAGAGTCTGCCCGGAAACAGATGATGCTGCAGAAGGGAATTCTGGGAGTTGAAGTCCACCTGTCACAGAAGAGCCATCTTAGCATACCAGTCCAACCCCCTACAGGGAAGGGAGGAGTGGTGGGATTTAGTCGGTTCTCCCTTTGTCAGGAGGTTGGGAGTTTGATCCTAGGTAAAGACATATGTAAGTTCCGTTGCATGGGCAGAGGGTTGGACACTAGAAGACCTGCAAGGTCCCTTCCAACTCTGTGTTCATTTGAACTGGCTGAATTGCCTGGCCCTGGCCCCTCCTTCTGGCCTCCCCTGCATGGCCCCGCCGGTTCCCTCTCTGCGTCTGAGGTTGGAGGTGGGAGGGGCCAGAACGAGGGACAGCACCAGTGGAAATTCAGCCTGCTTCGGCGTCATCGGCTTCGTGGCGGCTGGCTTCCAGGGGGCGCTCCGAGCAAAGGGGCCAGCAGATCTATGCTGGCCGATCGGTTGCCTGCAAGCGGAAAGTCGCTTTTGGAATAAATGGAGCCCAGGATTGGCTAGTTTCAAGAAGCCACGCCCGCCCTCCCCCTTTCCTAATAGCGCTCTCGCTCTCTGTCGGGCTCCGGATTGGCTGGCAGAGGAAGCGTGGCAGGCCGTCTCCCCGCCCAGATGCTGTTTTAAACCCGTAGCTTACTGGAGGATTCTGGGAGTTGAAGTCCACAAGGGTGAAATTTGGAGCTGCCGCTGATTCCAGAGAGACTGTAGATCTGCTTTAAAATTGGATGATATGTAACGTGTGAAAACCTATAGAAGGAAATATTAATCTAATCTTATTAATTAATCTATTAAGGAAATGTTAATCTAATCCTAGGTAGATTCTGCTCCGGCAATCTCACACTACAAATCTTACAAAACCTTTGCTAGATCCATCCTCGAATACAGCTCATCTGTTTGGAACACATTATTATTATTGTTGTTGTTTTTGTTTTTGTTGTTATATTTATTATTATTATTAAGATTTGTATGCCGCCCCTCTCCGTAGAATATTATTATTATTAGTATTATTATTATTATTATTATATTTATTATTATTATATTTATTATATTCATTATTATTATTATTATTATTATTATTAATTAGATGTGTATGCCACCCCTCTCCATAGACTCTATAGAATATTATTATTGTTGTTGTTAATATTATTATTATTAATTAGATTTGTATGCCGCCCCTCTCCGTAGACTCCGTAGAATATTATTATTATTGTTAATATTATTATTATTTATTAATTATTTATTAATTATTTATTAATTATTATTAATTATTATTTATTATTATTTATTTATTATTTATTATTATTACTATATTATTATTACTACTTATTATTACATCATGCAGTCCTAGGTGCTTGGGAAGCACCCGACTGGTGATGAAATACGAAATCCAGCATAGTGATCTCGTTTGCTGATGGTGCTGTAGTTCCGAATTCCAAATTCCGAGTTCCGAGTTCAGAATTCCGTGTTCCGAATTCCAAATTCCGAGTTCCGAATTCTGAGTTCGGCATTCCAACTTCGAAATGCCGAGTTCCGAATTCTGAGTTCAGAATTCCGAGTTCCAAATTCCGAGTTCAGAATTCCAAGTTCAGAATTCCAAGTTCAGAATTCCAAATTCCGAGTTCATAATTCCAAGTTCCGAGTTCGGAATTCCGAGTTCCAAATTCCAAATTCTGAACTCGGAATTCTGAACTCGAAATTTGGAATTCTGAACTCGGAATTCCGAACTTGGAATTCGGACCTCGGAATTCCGAACTTGGAATTCGAAACTCAGAACTCGGAATTCCAAACTTGGAATTTTGAACTTGGAATTCTGAACTCGTAACTCGGAATTCCGAACTTGGAATTCCAAACTCAGAATTTGGAATTCGAAATTTTGAACTCGGAATTCCAAAGTCGGAATTCCGAACTCGGAATTTGGAATTTGGAATTTTGAACTTGGAATTCAAAACTCGGAATTCCGAACTCAGAATTTGGAATTCCGAACTCGGAATTCTAAACTTGGAATTCTGAACTCGGAATTCCAAACTCGGAATTTGGAAATCGGAATTCGGAAATTGGAATTCGGAACTCGGAATTCCACACTCGGAACTCGGAATTCTGAACTCGGAATTTGGAATTTGGAATTCCGAACTCGGAATTTGGAATTTGGAACTCAGAATTTGGAACTCCGAACTCGGAATTCGGAACTCGGAATTTGGAAATCGGAATTTGGAATTCGGAATTCGGAACTCGGAACTCGGAATTCGGAACTCGGAATTCCAAACTCAGAATTTGGAATTCGGAATTTTGAACTTGGAATTCCAAACTCAGAATTCCAAACTCAGAATTCCAAACTCAGAATTTGGAACTCCGAATTCGGAACTCGGAATTTGAAACTCGGAATTTGGAATTCTGAACTCGGAATTCCTAACATGGAATTCTGAACTTGGAATTCCAAACTCGGAATTTGGAATTCAGAACTTGGAATTCCAAACTCGGAATTTGGAATTCAGAACTCAGAATTCCGAACTCGGAACTCGGAATTCGGAACTCGGAACTCGGAATTTGGAATTCTGAACTCAGAATTCGGAACTCGGAACTCGGAACTCGGAATTCCAAAATTGGAATTTGGAACTTGGAATTCTGAATTCGGAACTCGGAATTCTGAACTTGGAATTCCAGACTCAGAATTTGGAATTCGGAATTTTGAACTCGGAATTCTGAACTCGGAACTCGGAATTCTGAACTTGGAATTCCAGACTCAGAATTTGGAATTCGGAATTTTGAACTTTGAATTCCAAACTCAGAATTCCGAACTCGGAATTCCGAACTCAGAATTTGGAATTCTGAACTCGGAATTCTTAACTTGGAATTCTGAACTTGGAATTCGGAACTCGGAATTCCGAACTCGGAACTCGGAATTTGGAATTTTGAACTTGGAATTCCAAACTCGGAATTCCAAACTCAGAATTTGGAATTCTGAACTTGGAATTCTGAACTTGGAATTCTGAACTCGGAACTCGGAATTCCGAACTCGGAACTCGGAATTCCAAACTCAGAATTTGGAATTCCGAACTCGGAATTCTGAACTTGGAATTCTGAACTCGGAATTCTGAACTTGGAATTCAGAACTCGGAATTCGGAACTCGGAATTCGGAACTCAAAAATCGGAACTCGGAATTCGGAACTCGTAACTCGGAATTCGGAACTCGCAATTTGGAATTCGGAACTTGGAATTCTGAACTCGGAATTCCGAACTCGGAACTCAGAATTTGGAATTCTGAACTCGGAATTCCGAACTTGGAATTTGGAACTTGGAATTCTAAACTCGGAACCCAGAATTTCGAACTTGGAATTCCGAACTCAGAATTTGGAATTCAGAATTTTGAACTTGGAATTCCAAATTCAGAATTCCAAACTCGGAATTCCAAACTCGGAATTCCAAACTCGGAATTCCAAACTCGGAATTCCAAACTCAGAATTTGGAACTCAGAATTCTGAACTCGGAATTTGGAACTCGGAATTTGGAATTCTGAACTCGGAATTCTGAAGTCGGAATTTGGAATTCGGAACTCGGAATTCTGAACTCGGAATTCTGAACTCGGAATTCTGAACTCGGAATTCTGAACTTGGAATTCTGAACTTGGAATTCCAAACTCGGAACTTGGAATTCGGAATTTGGAATTCCAAACTCGGAATTTGGAACTCGGAAATCCAAACTTGGAATTCCGAACTCGGAACTCGGAACTCGGAAATCGGAAATCGGAATTCCAAAGTCAGAATTCCAAACTCGGAATTCCAAACTCGGAATTCCAAACTCAGAATTTGGAACTTCGAATTTGAAACTCGGAATTTGGAATTCTGAACTCGGAATTCCTAACATGGAATTCTGAACTTGGAATTCCAAACTCGGAATTTGGAATTCAGAACTTGGAATTCCAAACACGGAATTTGGAATTCAGAACTCGGAATTCCAAACTCAGAATTTGGAACTCCGAATTCTGAACTCGGAACTCGGAATTTGGAACTCGGAATTTGGAATTCTGAACTCGGAATTCTGAACTCGGAATTTGGAATTCGGAACTTGGAATTCTGAACTTGGAATTCTGAACTCGGAATTCTGAACTCGGAATTCTGAACTTGGAATTCAGAACTTGGAATTCGGAACACGGAATTCCAAACTCTTAATTCGGAACTCGAAAATCGGAACTCGGAATTCGGATCTCGGAATTTGGAATTCGGAACTCGGAATTCCGAACTCGGAATTTGGAATTTGGAACTGAGAATTTGGAACTCGGAATTTGGAATTTGGAACTTGGAATTCGGAACTTGGAATTCTGAACTCGGAACTTGGAATTCCGAACTCGGAACTCGGAATTCCAAACTCAGAATTTGGAATTCCGAACTCGGAATTCTGAACTTGGAATTCTGAACTCGGAATTCTGAACTTGGAATTCAGAACTCGGAATTCGGAACTCGAAAATCGGAACTCAGAATTCGGAACTCGTAACTCCGAATTCGGAACTCGCAATTTGGAATTCGGAACTTGGAATTCTGAACTCGGAATTCCGAACTCGGAACTCGGAATTTGGAACTCGGAATTTGGAATTCTGAACTCGGAATTCCGAACTCGGAATTTGGAATTTGGAACTGAGAATTTGGAACTCGGAATTTGGAATTCGGAACTTGGAATTCGGAACTTGGAATTCCGAACTCGGAACTCGGAATTCCGAACTCGGAACTCGGAATTCCAAACTCAGAATTTGGAATTCCGAACTCGGAATTCTGAACTTGGAATTCTGAACTCGGAATTCTGAAATTGGAATTCAGAACTCGGAATTCGGAACTCGTAATTCGGAACTCGAAAATCGGAATTCGGAACTCGTAACTCGGAATTCGGAACTCGCAATTTGGAATTCGGAACTTGGAATTCCGAACTCGGAATTCAGAATTTGGAATTCGGAACTTGGAATTCTGAACTCGGAATTCCGAACTCGGAACTCAGAATTTGGAATTCTGAACTCGGAATTCCGAACTTGGAATTTGGAACTTGGAATTCTGAACTCAGAACCCAGAATTTCGAACTTGGAATTCCGAACTCAGAATTTGGAATTTGGAATTTTGAACTTGGAATTCCAAATTCAGAATTCCAAACTCGGAATTCCAAACTCGGAATTCCAAACTCGGAATTCCAAACTCGGAATTCCAAACTCGGAATTTGGAACTCAGAATTTGGAACTCAGAATTCTGAACTCGGAACTCGGAATTTGGAACTCGGAATTTGGAATTTGGAACTGAGAATTTGGAACTCGGAATTTGGAATTTGGAACTTGGAATTCGGAACTTGGAATTCTGAACTCGGAACTTGGAATTCCGAACTCGGAACTCGGAATTCCAAACTCAGAATTTGGAATTCCGAACTCGGAATTCTGAACTTGGAATTCTGAACTCGGAATTCTGAACTTGGAATTCAGAACTCGGAATTCGGAACTCGAAAATCGGAACTCAGAATTCGGAACTCGTAACTCCGAATTCGGAACTCGCAATTTGGAATTCGGAACTTGGAATTCCGAATTCGAAATTCAGAATTTGGAATTCAGAACTTGGAATTCTGAACTCGGAATTCCGAACTCGGAACTCGGAATTTGGAACTCGGAATTTGGAATTCTGAACTCGGAATTCCGAACTCGGAATTTGGAATTTGGAACTGAGAATTTGGAACTCGGAATTTGGAATTCGGAACTTGGAATTCGGAACTTGGAATTCCGAACTCGGAACTCGGAATTCCGAACTCGGAACTCGGAATTCCAAACTCAGAATTTGGAATTCCGAACTCGGAATTCTGAACTTGGAATTCTGAACTCGGAATTCTGAAATTGGAATTCAGAACTCGGAATTCGGAACTCGTAATTCGGAACTCGAAAATCGGAATTCGGAACTCGTAACTCGGAATTCGGAACTCGCAATTTGGAATTCGGAACTTGGAATTCCGAACTCGGAATTCAGAATTTGGAATTCGGAACTTGGAATTCTGAACTCGGAATTCCGAACTCGGAACTCAGAATTTGGAATTCTGAACTCGGAATTCCGAACTTGGAATTTGGAACTTGGAATTCTGAACTCAGAACCCAGAATTTCGAACTTGGAATTCCGAACTCAGAATTTGGAATTTGGAATTTTGAACTTGGAATTCCAAATTCAGAATTCCAAACTCGGAATTCCAAACTCGGAATTCCAAACTCGGAATTCCAAACTCGGAATTCCAAACTCGGAATTTGGAACTCAGAATTTGGAACTCAGAATTCTGAACTCGGAACTCGGAATTTGGAACTCGGAATTTGGAATTCTGAACTCGGAATTCTGAACTCGGAATTTGGAATTTGGAACTCGGAATTCCAAACTTGGAATTCCGAACTCGGAACTCGGAAATCGGAATTGGGAATTCCCAACTCAGAATTCCAAACTCGGAATTCCAAACTCGGAATTCCAAACTCAGAATTTGGAACTCCGAATTCGGAACTCGGAATTTGAAACTCGGAATTTGGAATTCTGAACTCGGAATTCTGAACTTGGAATTCAGAACTCGGAATTCGGAACTCGGAATTCGGAACTCAAAAATCGGAACTCGGAATTCGGAACTCGGAACTCGGAATTCGGAACTCGCAATTTGGAATTTGGAACTTGGAATTCCGAACTCGGAATTCAGAATTTGGAATTCGGAACTTGGAATTCTGAACTCGGAATTCCGAACTCGGAACTCAGAATTTGGAATTCTGAACTCGGAATTCCGAACTTGGAATTTGGAACTTGGAATTCTAAACTGGGAACCCAGAATTTCGAACTTGGAATTCCGAACTCAGAATTTGGAACTCGGAATTCTGAACTCGGAATTCTGAACTCGGAATTCTGAACTTGGAATTCCAAACTCGGAACTTGGAATTCGGAATTCCAAACTCGGAATTTGGAACTCGGAATTCCAAACTTGGAATTCCGAACTCGGAAATCGGAACTTGGAATTCCAAACTCAGAATTCCAAACTCGGAATTCCAAACTCAGAATTTGGAACTCCGAATTCGGAACTCGGAATTTGAAACTCGGAATTTGGAATTCTGAACTCGGAATTCCTAACATGGAATTCTGAACTTGGAATTCCAAACTCGGAATTTGGAATTCAGAACTTGGAATTCCAAACACGGAATTTGGAATTCAGAACTCGGAATTCCAAACTCGGAATTCCAAACTCAGAATTTGGAACTCGGAATTCTGAACTCGGAATTCTGAACTCGGAATTCTGAACTTGGAATTCCAAACTCGGAACTTGGAATTCGGAATTCCAAACTCGGAATTTGGAACTCGGAATTCCAAACTTGGAATTCCGAACTCGGAAATCGGAACTCGGAATTCCAAACTCAGAATTCCAAACTCGGAATTCCAAACTCAGAATTTGGAACTCCGAATTCGGAACTCGGAATTTGAAACTCGGAATTTGGAATTCTGAACTCGGAACACAAAATTTCGAACTTGGAATTCCGAACTCAGAATTTGGAATTTGGAATTTTGAACTTGGAATTCCAAATTCAGAATTCCAAACTCGGAATTCCAAACTCAGAATTTGGAACTCCGAATTCGGAACTCGGAACTCGGAATATGGAACTCGGAATTCCAAACTCAGAATTTGGAACTCCGAATTCGGAACTCGGAATTTGAAACTCGGAATTTGGAATTCTGAACTTGGAATTCCAAACACGGAATTTGGAATTCAGAACTCAGAATTCCGAACTCGGAACTCGGAATTTGGAATTCGGAACTCGGAACTCGGAATTTGGAATTCGGAACTCGGAATTCCAAACTCGGAACTCAGAATTTGGAAATCTGAACTTGGAATTCCAAACTCGGAATTCCAAACTCAGAATTTGGAATTCTGAACTCGGAACTTGGAATTCCGAACACGGAACTCGGAATTCCAAACTCAAAATTTGGAATTCCGAATTCGGAATTCTGAACTTGGAATTCTGAACTTGGAATTCAGAACTCGGAATTCGGAACTCGGAATTCTGAACACGGAACTCGGAACTCGGAATTTGGAATTCTGAACTCGGAATTCTGAACTTGGAATTCGGAACTCGGAATTCCAAACTCGGAATTCCGAACTCAGAATTTGGAATTCCGAATTTTGAACTTGGAATTCCAAACTCGGAATTCCAAACTCGGAATTCCAAACTTGGAATTCCAAACTCGGAATTCCAAACTCGGAATTCTGAACTCGGAACTCGGAATTTGGAACTCGGAATTTGGAACTCGGAACTCAGAATTCTGAACTTGGAATTCTGAACTTGGAATTCCAAACTCGGAATTTGGAATTTCGGAACTCGGAATTCCAAACTCGGAAATTGGAACTCGGAACTCGGAATTTGGAATTCGGAACTCGGAATTCGGAACTTAGAATTCGGAACTCGGAACTCGGAATTTCGAACTTGGAATTCGGAACTCGGAACTCGGAATTTCGAACTTGGAATTCCGAACTCAGAATTTGGAATTTGGAATTTGGAACTCGGAATTCCAAAGTCGGAATTCCAAACTCGGAATTTGGAATTTCACAACTCAGAATTTGGAACTCGGAATTCTGAACTCGGAATTTTGAATTCTGAACTCGGAATTCGGAACTTGGAACTCGGAATTCCAAACTCAGAATTTGGAACTCCGAATTCGGAACTCGGAACTCGGAATATGGAACTCGGAATTTTGAACTCGGAATTCCAAACTCAGAATTTGGAACTCCGAATTCGGAACTCGGAATTTGAAACTCGGAATTTGGAATTCTGAACTTGGAATTCCAAACACGGAATTTGGAATTCAGAACTCAGAATTCCGAACTCGGAACTCGGAATTTGGAATTCGGAACTCGGAACTCGGAATTTGGAATTCGGAACTCGGAATTCCAAACTCGGAACTCAGAATTTGGAAATCTGAACTTGGAATTCCAAACTCGGAATTCCAAACTCAGAATTTGGAATTCTGAACTCGGAATTCTGAACTTGGAATTCTGAACTCGGAACTTGGAATTCCGAACACGGAACTCGGAATTCCAAACTCAAAATTTGGAATTCCGAACTCGGAATTCTGAACTTGGAATTCTGAACTTGGAATTCTGAACTTGGAATTCAGAACTCGGAATTCGGAACTCGGAATTCTGAACACGGAACTCGGAACTCGGAATTTGGAATTCTGAACTCGGAATTCTGAACTCGGAATTCCGAACTCAGAATTTGGAATTCCGAATTTTGAACTTGGATTTCCAAACTCGGAATTCCAAACTCGGAATTCCAAACTCGGAATTCCAAACTCAGAATTCTGAACTCGGAACTCGAAATTTGGAACTCGGAATTTGGAACTCGGAACTCAGAATTCTGAACTTGGAATTCCGAACTCGGAATTCTGAACTCGGAATTCTGAACTCGGAATTCCAAACTCGGAATTCGGAACTCGAAAATCAGAACTCGGAACTCGGAATTCTGAACTCCGAATTCGGAACTCAGAACTCGGAATTTGGAACTCGGAATTTGGAATTCAGAATTCTGAACTCGGAATTCCAAACTCGGAATTTGGAATTCGGAACTCGGAATTTTGTACTCGGAATTTGGAATTTGGAATTGTCAACTCTCGAATTCCGAACTTGGAATTCTGAACATGGAATTCCAAACTCGGAATTTGGAATTCGGAACTCGGAATTTGGAACTTGGAATTCTGAACTTGGAATTCAGAACTTGGAATTCTGAACTTGGAATTCAGAACTCGGAATTCCGAACTTGGAATTTTGAACTCGGAATTTGGAAATCAGAATTCTGAACTCAGAATTCTGAACTCGGCATTTGGCAGTTGGAATGCCGATCTCAGAATTCCGAACTCAATTCGGAACTCGGAATTCGGAACACGGAATTCTGAACTCGGAATTCGGAATTTTGAACTTGGAATTCCAAACTCGGAATTTGGATCTCGGAATTCTGAACTCAGAACACGGAACTCGGAACTCGGAATTTGGAATTCTGAACTCGGAATTCTGAACTTGGAATTCGGAACTCGGAATTCCAAACTCGGAATTCCGAACTCAGAATTTGGAATTCCGAATTTTGAACTTGGAATTCCAAACTCGGAATTCCAAACTCGGAATTCCAAACTTGGAATTCCAAACTCGGAATTCCAAACTCGGAATTCTGAACTCGGAACTCGGAATTTGGAACTCGGAATTTGGAACTCGGAACTCAGAATTCTGAACTTGGAATTCTGAACTTGGAATTCCAAACTCGGAATTTGGAATTTCGGAACTCGGAATTCCAAACTCGGAAATTGGAACTCGGAACTCGGAATTTGGAATTCGGAACTCGGAATTCGGAACTTAGAATTCGGAACTCGGAACTCGGAATTTCGAACTTGGAATTCGGAACTCGGAATTTCGAACTTGGAATTCCGAACTCAGAATTTGGAATTTGGAATTTGGAACTCAGAATTTGGAACTCGGAATTCTGAACTCGGAATTTTGAATTCTGAACTCGGAATTCGGAACTTGGAACTCGGAATTCGGAACTCGGAATTTGGAATTTGGAATTCCGAACTTGGAATTCCAAACTCTGAACTCGGAATTCTGAACTTGGAATTCCAAACTCAGAATTTGGAATTCAGAATTTTGAACTTGGAATTCCAAACTCGGAATTCCAAACTCGGAATTTGGAATTTTGGAACTCGGAATTTGGATCTCGGAATTCTGAACTCAGAACACGGAACTCGGAACTCGGAATTTGGAATTCTGAACTCTGAATTCTGAACTTGGAATTCTGAACTCGGAATTCCGAACTCAGAATTTGGAATTCCGAATTTTGAACTTGGATTTCCAAACTCGGAATTCCAAACTCGGAATTCCAAACTCGGAATTCTGAACTCGGAACTCGGAATTTGGAACTCGGAATTTGGAACTCGGAACTCAGAATTCTGAACTTGGAATTCCGAACTCGGAATTCTGAACTCGGAATTCTGAACTCGGAATTCCAAACTCGTAATTCGGAACTCGAAAATCAGAACTCGGAACTCGGAATTCTGAACTCCGAATTCGGAACTCAGAACTCGGAATTTGGAACTCGGAATTTGGAATTCGGAATTCTGAACTCGGAATTCCAAACTCGGAATTTGGAATTCGGAACTCGGAATTTTGTACTCGGAATTTGGAATTTGGAATTGTCAACTCTCGAATTCCGAACTTGGAATTCTGAACATGGAATTCCAAACTCGGAATTTGGAATTCGGAACTCGGAATTTGGAACTTGGAATTCTGAACTTGGAATTCAGAACTCGGAATTCCGAACTTGGAATTCTGAACTCGGAATTTGGAAATCGGAATTCTGAACTCAGAATTCTGAACTCGGCATTTGGAAGTTGGAATGCCGATCTCAGAATTCCGAACTCAATTCGGAACTCGGAATTCGGAACACGGAATTCTGAACTCGGAATTCGGAATTTTGAACTTGGAATTCCAAACTCGGAATTTGGATCTCGGAATTCTGAACTCAGAACACGGAACTCGGAACTCGGAATTTGGAATTCTGAACTCTGAATTCTGAACTTGGAATTCTGAACTCGGAATTCCGAACTCAGAATTTGGAATTCCGAATTTTGAACTTGGATTTCCAAACTCGGAATTCCAAACTCGGAATTCCAAACTCGGAATTCCAAACTCGGAATTCTGAACTCGGAACTCGGAATTTGGAACTCGGAATTTGGAACTCGGAATTCCAAACTCAGAATTTGGAACTCGGAATTCGGAACTCGGAACTCGGAATTTGGAACTCGGAATTTGGAATTCGAAACTCGGAATTCTGAAGTTGGAATTCTGAACTTGGAATTCCAAACTCGGAATTTGGAATTCTGAACTCGGAATTCAGATTTCTGACCTCGGAATTTGGAATTCTGAACTCGGAATTCAGAATTCTGAACTCTGAATTTGGAATTCTGAACTCGGAATTTGGAACTTGGAATTCGGAACTCGGAACACGGAATTCGGAATTCGGAATTCGGAATTCGGAACTCAGAATTCGGAACTCGGAATTTGGAACTCGGAATTTGGAATTCGGAATTTTGAACTTGGAATTCCAAACTCAGAATTCCCAACTCGGAATTCCCAACTCGGAATTCCAAACTCAGAATTCCGAACTCGGAATTCTGAACTCGGAATTCCAAACTTGGAATTTGGAACTCGGAACTCGGAATTCAGAACTCAGAATTCCAAACTTGGAATTCTGAACTCGGAAATTGGAAGTTGGAGTTTGGAATTCTGAGTTCAAAATTCCAAATTCTGAGTTCGGAATTCCGAGTTCGGAATTTTGAGTACGAGTTCTGAATTCTGAGTTCTGAATTCCGAGTTCCGAATTCCAAATTCCGAGTTTGGAATTCCAAGTTTGGAATTCCAAGTTCAAAATTCCAAATTCCAAACTCTGAGTTCGGAATTCCGAGTTCAGAATTCCAAATTCCAACTTCAGAATTCCGAGTCCGAATTCTTAGTTTGGAATTCCAAATTCCGAGGTCGGAATTACGAGTTCCGAGTAACGAATTCCAAGTTCTGAAATCCGAGTTCCGAATTCCAAGTTCGGAATTCCGAGTTCAAAATTCCGAGTTCAGAATTCCAAATTCCGAGTTCCAAACTTCGAGTTCAGAGTTCCGAGTTCAAAATTCCGTGTTCGGAATTCTGAGTTCGGCATTCCAACTTCCCAATTCCGAGTTCAAAATTCCGAGTTCAGAATTCCGTATTCCGAATTCCGAGTTCTGAATTCCGAGTTCCGAATTCTGAGTTCAGAATTCCGAGTTCAGAATTCCAAGTTTGGATTTCCGAGTTCAGAATTCCAAATTGCAAATTCAGAGTTTGGAATTTGGAATCCCAAATTCCAAGTACAGAATTCCGAGTTCAGAATTCCAAATTCCGAGTTACAAATTCCGAGTTCCGAATTCTGTGTTCGGAATTCCGAGTTCAGAATTCGAAGTTCGGAATTCCGAGTTCAGAATTCCAAATGCCAATTTCAGAATTCCGAGTTCGGAATTCCGAGTAAAGAATTCCAAATTCCAAATTCCAAGTTCGGAATTCCGAGTTCAGAATTCCGAGTTCAGAATTCCGAATCCCAAATTCCAAGTTCAGAATTCCGAGTGCAGAATTCTAAGTTCAGAATTCTGAGTTCCGAGTTCAGAATTCAAAGTTCCGAATTCCAAATTCCAAGTTCCGAATTCTGAGTTTGGAATTCTGAGTTCCGAATCCTGAGTTCCGAATTCCAAATTCCGAGTTCAAAATTCCGAGTTCAGAATTCTGAGTTCCGAATTCTGAGTTTGGAATTCCGAGTTCAGAATTCCACGTTTGGATTTCCGAGTTCAGAATTCCAAATTCCACATTCCGAGTTCCAAATTCCGAGTTCCGAATTCTGTGTTCGGAATTCCGAGTTCCGAATTCTGTGTTCGGAATTCCGAGTTCAGAATTCTGAATTCCAAATTCCAAGTTCAGAATTCCGAGTTCGGAATTCCAAGTTCAGAATTCCAAGTTCAGAATTCCAAGTTCGGAATTCCAATTTCCAAATTCTGAGTTTGGAATTCCGAGTTCAGAATTCCGAGTTCAGAATTCCAAATTCCAAATTCCGAGTTCCAAATTCCGAGTTCCGAATTCTGTGTTCGGAATTCCGTGTTCAGAGTTCGAAGTTCAGAATTCCGAGTTCAGAATTCCAAATTCCAAATTCCGAGTTACAAATTCCGAGTTACTAATTCTGTGTTCGGAATTCCGAGTTCAGAATTCGAAGTTCGGAATTCCGAGTTCAGAATTCCAAATGCCAAGTTCAGAATTCCGAGTTCGGAATTCCGAGTTCAGAATTCCGAGTTCAGAATTCCAAATTCCGAGTTCAGAATTCCAAGTTCGGAATTCCAAGTTCGGAATTCCGAGTTCAGAATTCCAAATTCTGAGTTTGGAATTCCACGTTCAAAATTCCATGTTCGGAATTCCGAGTTTGGAATTCCGAGTATGGAATTCCAATTTCAAAATTCAAAATTCAAAATTCCGAGTTCGGAATTCTGAGTTCCGAGTTCAGAATTCCAAGTTCGAAATTCCAAGTTCTGAATTCCAAGTTCTGAATTCCAAGTTCAGAATTCCAAAATCTGAGTTCCGAATTCCCAATTCTGAGTTCCGAATTCCCAGTTCAGAATTCCGAGTTCAGAATTCCAAATTCCCAGTTCAGAATTCCGAGTTCCAAATTCCGAGTTCCGAATTCCAAGTTCAGAATTCCGAGTTCCGAATTCCGAGTTCGGAATTCTGAGTTCAGAATTCCCAGTTCAGAATTCCGAGTTCAGAATTCCAAATTCCCAGTTCAGAATTCCGAGTTCAGAATTCCAAATTCCGAGTTCAGAATTCCGAGTTCGGAATTCCGAGTTCAGAATTCCCAGTTCAGAATTCCCAGTTCAGAATTCCAAATTCCCAGTTCAGAATTCCGAGTTCCAAATTCCAAGTTCCAAATTCCGAATTCCAAATTCTGAGTTCGGAATTCCGAGTTCAGAATTCGAAGTTCGGAATTCCGAGTTCAGAATTCCAAATTCCAATTTCAGAATTCCGAGTTTGGAATTCCGAGTAAAGAATTCCAAATTCAAAATTCCAAGTTCGGAATTCCAAGTTCAGAATTCTGAATTCCAAATTCCAAGTTCAGAATTCCAAGTTCGGAATTCCAATTTCCAAATTCTGAGTTTGGAATTCCGAGTTCAGAATTCCGAGTTCAGAATTCCACGTTTGGATTTCCGAGTTCAGAATTCCAAATTCCAAATTCCGAGTTCCAAATTCCGAGTTCCAAATTCCGAGTTCCGAATTCTGTGTTCGGAATTCCGAGTTCAGAGTTCGAAGTTCAGAATTCCGAGTTCAGAATTCCAAATTCCAAATTCTGAGTTACAAATTCCGAGTTCCGAATTCTGTGTTCGGAATTCCGAGTTCAGAATTCGAAGTTCGGAATTCCGAGTTCAGAATTCCAAATTCCAAGTTCAGAATTCCGAGTTCGGAATTCCGAATTCAGAATTCCAAGTTCGGAATTCCAAGTTTGGAATTCCAATTTCCAAATTCTGAGTTTGGAATTCCGAGTTCAGAATTCCGAGTTCAGAATTCCAAATTCCGAGTTCAGAATTCCAAGTTCGGAATTCCAAGTTCGGAATTCCGAGTTCAGAATTCCAAATTCTGAGTTTGGAATTCTGAGTTTGGAATTCTGAGTTTGGAATTCCACGTTCAAAATTCCATGTTCGGAATTCCGAGTTTGGAATTCCGAGTATGGAATTCCAATTTCAAAATTCAAAATTCCAAATTCCGAGTTCGGAATTCTGAGTTCCGAGTTCAGAATTCCAAGTTCGAAATTCCAAGTTCTGAATTCCGAGTTCAGAATTCAAAGTTCCGAATTCCAAATTCCAAGTTCCGAATTCTGAGTTTGGAATTCTGAGTTCCGAATCCTGAGTTCCGAATTCCAAATTCCGAGTTCAAAATTCCGAGTTCAGAATTCTGAGTTCCGAATTCTGAGTTTGGAATTCCGAGTTCAGAATTCCACGTTTGGATTTCCGAGTT
The DNA here is from genome assembly GCF_031021105.1 of Erythrolamprus reginae. Classification (NCBI taxonomy): domain Eukaryota; kingdom Metazoa; phylum Chordata; class Lepidosauria; order Squamata; family Dipsadidae; genus Erythrolamprus; species Erythrolamprus reginae. The sequence continues at coordinate 61,712 of NW_027248585.1, read as the reverse complement.
CAGAATTCCAAATTCCACATTCCGAGTTCCAAATTCCGAGTTCCGAATTCTGTGTTCGGAATTCCGAGTTCCGAATTCTGTGTTCGGAATTCCGAGTTCAGAATTCTGAATTCCAAATTCCAAGTTCAGAATTCCGATTTCAGAATTCCAAGTTCGGAATTCCGAGTTCAAAATTCGAAGTGCGGAATTCCGAGTTCAGAATTCCAAATGCCAAGTTCAGAATTCCGAGTTCGGAATTCCAAGTTCAGAATTCCAAGTTCGGAATTCCAAGTTCGGAATTCCAATTTCCAAATTCTGAGTTTGGAATTCCACGTTCAAAATTCCATGTTCGGAATTCCGAGTTTGGAATTCCGAGTATGGAATTCCAATTTCAAAATTCAAAATTCAAAATTCCGAGTTCGGAATTCTGAGTTCCGAGTTCAGAATTCCAAGTTCGAAATTCCAAGTTCTGAATTCCAAGTTCTGAATTCCAAGTTCAGAATTCCAAAATCTGAGTTCCGAATTCCCAATTCTGAGTTCCGAATTCCCAGTTCAGAATTCCGAGTTCAGAATTCCAAATTCCCAGTTCAGAATTCCGAGTTCCAAATTCCGAGTTCCGAATTCCAAGTTCAGAATTCCGAGTTCCGAATTCCGAGTTCGGAATTCTGAGTTCAGAATTCCCAGTTCAGAATTCCGAGTTCAGAATTCCAAATTCCCAGTTCAGAATTCCGAGTTCAGAATTCCAAATTCCGAGTTCAGAATTCCGAGTTCGGAATTCCGAGTTCAGAATTCCCAGTTCAGAATTCCCAGTTCAGAATTCCAAATTCCCAGTTCAGAATTCCGAGTTCCAAATTCCAAGTTCCAAATTCCGAATTCCAAATTCTGAGTTCGGAATTCCGAGTTCAGAATTCGAAGTTCGGAATTCCGAGTTCAGAATTCCAAATTCCAATTTCAGAATTCCGAGTTTGGAATTCCGAGTAAAGAATTCCAAATTCAAAATTCCAAGTTCGGAATTCCAAGTTCAGAATTCTGAATTCCAAATTCCAAGTTCAGAATTCCAAGTTCGGAATTCCAATTTCCAAATTCTGAGTTTGGAATTCCGAGTTCAGAATTCCGAGTTCAGAATTCCACGTTTGGATTTCCGAGTTCAGAATTCCAAATTCCAAATTCCGAGTTCCAAATTCCGAGTTCCAAATTCCGAGTTCCGAATTCTGTGTTCGGAATTCCGAGTTCAGAGTTCGAAGTTCAGAATTCCGAGTTCAGAATTCCAAATTCCAAATTCTGAGTTACAAATTCCGAGTTCCGAATTCTGTGTTCGGAATTCCGAGTTCAGAATTCGAAGTTCGGAATTCCGAGTTCAGAATTCCAAATTCCAAGTTCAGAATTCCGAGTTCGGAATTCCGAATTCAGAATTCCAAGTTCGGAATTCCAAGTTTGGAATTCCAATTTCCAAATTCTGAGTTTGGAATTCCGAGTTCAGAATTCCGAGTTCAGAATTCCAAATTCCGAGTTCAGAATTCCAAGTTCGGAATTCCAAGTTCGGAATTCCGAGTTCAGAATTCCAAATTCTGAGTTTGGAATTCTGAGTTTGGAATTCTGAGTTTGGAATTCCACGTTCAAAATTCCATGTTCGGAATTCCGAGTTTGGAATTCCGAGTATGGAATTCCAATTTCAAAATTCAAAATTCCAAATTCCGAGTTCGGAATTCTGAGTTCCGAGTTCAGAATTCCAAGTTCGAAATTCCAAGTTCTGAATTCCGAGTTCAGAATTCAAAGTTCCGAATTCCAAATTCCAAGTTCCGAATTCTGAGTTTGGAATTCTGAGTTCCGAATCCTGAGTTCCGAATTCCAAATTCCGAGTTCAAAATTCCGAGTTCAGAATTCTGAGTTCCGAATTCTGAGTTTGGAATTCCGAGTTCAGAATTCCACGTTTGGATTTCCGAGTTCAGAATTCCAAATTCCACATTCCGAGTTCCAAATTCCGAGTTCCGAATTCTGTGTTCGGAATTCCGAGTTCCGAATTCTGTGTTCGGAATTCCGAGTTCAGAATTCTGAATTCCAAATTCCAAGTTCAGAATTCCGATTTCAGAATTCCAAGTTCGGAATTCCGAGTTCAAAATTCGAAGTGCGGAATTCCGAGTTCAGAATTCCAAATGCCAAGTTCAGAATTCCGAGTTCGGAATTCCAAGTTCAGAATTCCAAGTTCGGAATTCCAAGTTTGGAATTCCAATTTCCAAATTCTGAGTTTGGAATTCCGAGTTCAGAATTCCGAGTTCAGAATTCCAAATTCCGAGTTCAGAATTCCAAGTTCGGAATTCCAAGTTCGGAATTCCGAGTTCAGAATTCCAAATTCTGAGTTTGGAATTCTGAGTTTGGAATTCTGAGTTTGGAATTCCACGTTCAAAATTCCATGTTCGGAATTCCGAGTTTGGAATTCCGAGTATGGAATTCCAATTTCAAAATTCAAAATTCAAAATTCCGAGTTCGGAATTCTGAGTTCCGAGTTCAGAATTCCAAGTTCGAAATTCCAAGTTCTGAATTCCAAGTTCTGAATTCCAAGTTCAGAATTCCAAAATCTGAGTTCCGAATTCCCAATTCTGAGTTCCGAATTCCCAGTTCAGAATTCCAAGTTCAGAATTCCGATTTCAGAATTCCAAGTTCGGAATTCCAAGTTCAGAATTCCAAGTTCGGAATTCCAATTTCCAAATTCTGAGTTTGGAATTCCGAGTTCAGAATTCCGAGTTCAGAATTCCACGTTTGGATTTCCGAGTTCAGAATTCCAAATTCCAAATTCCGAGTTCCAAATTCCGAGTTCCGAATTCTGTGTTCGGAATTCCGTGTTCAGAGTTCGAAGTTCAGAATTCCGAGTTCAGAATTCCAAATTCCAAATTCCGAGTTACAAATTCCGAGTTACTAATTCTGTGTTCGGAATTCCGAGTTCAGAATTCGAAGTTCGGAATTCCGAGTTCAGAATTCCAAATGCCAAGTTCAGAATTCCGAGTTCGGAATTCCAAGTTCAGAATTCCAAGTTCGGAATTCCAAGTTTGGAATTCCAATTTCCAAATTCTGAGTTTGGAATTCTGAGTTTGGAATTCTGAGTTTGGAATTCCACGTTCAAAATTCCATGTTCGGAATTCCGAGTTTGGAATTCCGAGTATGGAATTCCAATTTCAAAATTCAAAATTCCAAATTCCGAGTTCGGAATTCTGAGTTCCGAGTTCAGAATTCCAAGTTCAAAATTCCAAGTTCTGAATTCCAAGTTCTGAATTCCAAGTTCAGAATTCCAAAATCTGAGTTCCGAATTCCCAATTCTGAGTTCCGATTTCCCAGTTCAGAATTCCGAGTTCAGAATTCCAAATTCCCAGTTCAGAATTCCGAGTTCCAAATTCCGAGTTCCGAATTCCAAGTTCAGAATTCCAAATTCCGAGTTCCGAATTCCGAGTTCGGAATTCTGAGTTCAGAATTCCCAGTTCAGAATTCCGAGTTCAGAATTCCAAATTCCCAGTTCAGAATTCCGAGTTCAGAATTCCAAATTCCCAGTTCAGAATTCCGAGTTCGGAATTCCGAGTTCAGAATTCCCAGTTCAGAATTCCCAGTTCAGAATTCCAAATTCCCAGTTCAGAATTCCGAGTTCCAAATTCCAAGTTCCAAATTCCGAATTCCAAATTCTGAGTTCGGAATTCCGAGTTCAGAATTCGAAGTTCGGAATTCCGAGTTCAGAATTCCAAATTCCAATTTCAGAATTCCGAGTTTGGAATTCCGAGTAAAGAATTCCAAATTCCAAATTCCAAGTTCGGAATTCCAAGTTCAGAATTCTGAATTCCAAATTCCAAGTTCAGAATTCCAAGTTCGGAATTCCAATTTCCAAATTCTGAGTTTGGAATTCCGAGTTCAGAATTCCGAGTTCAGAATTCCATGTTTGGATTTCCGAGTTCAGAATTCCAAATTCCAAATTCCGAGTTCCAAATTCCGAGTTCCAAATTCCGAGTTCCGAATTCTGTGTTCGGAATTCCGAGTTCAGAGTTCGAAGTTCAGAATTCCGAGTTCAGAATTCCAAATTCCAAATTCTGAGTTACAAATTCCGAGTTCCGAATTCTGTGTTCGGAATTCCGAGTTCAGAATTCGAAGTTCGGAATTCCGAGTTCAGAATTCCAAATTCCAAGTTCAGAATTCCGAGTTCGGAATTCCAAATTCAGAATTCCAAGTTCGGAATTCCAAGTTTGGAATTCCAATTTCCAAATTCTGAGTTTGGAATTCCGAGTTCAGAATTCCGAGTTCAGAATTCCAAATTCCGAGTTCAGAATTCCAAGTTCGGAATTCCAAGTTCGGAATTCCGAGTTCAGAATTCCAAATTCTGAGTTTGGAATTCTGAGTTTGGAATTCTGAGTTTGGAATTCCACGTTCAAAATTCCATGTTCGGAATTCCGAGTTTGGAATTCCGAGTATGGAATTCCAATTTCAAAATTCAAAATTCCAAATTCCGAGTTCGGAATTCTGAGTTCCGAGTTCAGAATTCCAAGTTCGAAATTCCAAGTTCTGAATTCCAAGTTCAGAATTCCAAATTCCCAGTTCAGAATTCCGAGTTCAGAATTCCAAATTCCCAGTTCAGAATTCCGAGTTCAGAATTTTGAATTCCAAATTCTAATTTCAGAATTCCGAGTTCGGAATTCCGAGTAAAGAATTCCCAATTCCAAATTCCAAGTTCGGAATTCCGAGTTCAGAATTCTGAATTCCAAATTCCAAGTTCAGAATTCCGAGTTCAGAATTTTGAATTCCAAATTCTAATTTCAGAATTCCGAGTTCGGAATTCCGAGTAAAGAATTCCAAATTCCAAGTTCGGAATTCCGAGTTCAGAATTTTGAATTCCAAATTCTAATTTCAGAATTCCGAGTTCGGAATTCCGAGTAAAGAATTCCCAATTCCAAATTCCAAGTTCGGAATTCCGAGTTCAGAATTCTGAATTCCAAATTCCAAGTTCAGAATTCCGAGTTCAGAATTCCGAGTTCAGAATTCCAAATTCCGAGTTCAGAATTCCAAATTCTGAGTTTGGAATTCTGAGTTTGGAATTCCACGTTCAAAATTCCATGTTCGGAATTCCGAGTTTGGAATTCCGAGTATGGAATTCCGATTTCAAAATTCCAAATTCCAAATTCCGAGTTCGGAATTCTGAGTTCCTAGTTCAGAATTCCAAGTTCAGAATTCCAAATTCTGAGTTCCGAATTCCCAATTATGAGTTCCGAATTCCCAGTTCAGAATTCCGAGTTCCGAATTCCGAATTCCGAGTTCAGAATTCCGAGTTCAGAATTCCAAGTTCAGAATTCCGAGTTCAGAATTCCGAATCCCAAATTCCAAGTTCAGAATTTCGAATCCCAATTTCCAAGTTCAGAATTCCGAGTTTGGAATTCCAAGTTCCAAATTCCAAATTCTGAGTTCAGAATTCCGAGTTCAGAATTCCGAATCCCAAATTCCAAGTTCAGAATTCCGAGTGCAGAATTCTAAGTTCAGAATTCTGAGTTCCGAGTTCAGAATTCAAAGTTCCGAATTCTGAGTTCGGAATTCCGAGTTCAGAATTCCATGTTTGGATTTCCGAGTTCAGAATTCCAAATTCCAAATTCCGAGTTCCAAATTCTGAGTTCCGAATTCTGTGTTCGGAATTCCGTGTTCAGAATTCGAAGTTCAGAATTCCGAGTTCAGAATTCCAAATTCCGAGTTACAAATTCCGAGTTCCGAATTCTGTGTTCGGAATTCCGAGTTCAGAATTCGAAGTTCGGAATTCCGAGTTCAGAATTCCAAATTCCAATTTCAGAATTCCGAGTTCGGAATTCCGAGTAACGAATTCCAAATTCCAAGTTCGAATTCCGAGTTCAGAATTCTGAATTCCAAATTCCAAGTTCAGAATTCCGAGTTCAGAATTCCAAATTCCGAGTTCAGAATTCCAAATTCCAAATTCTGAGTTACAAATTCCGAGTTCCGAATTCTGTGTTCGGAATTCCGAGTTCAGAATTCGAAGTTCGGAATTCCGAGTTCAGAATTCCAAATTCCAAGTTCAGAATTCCGAGTTCGGAATTCCGAATTCAGAATTCCAAGTTCGGAATTCCAAGTTTGGAATTCCAATTTCCAAATTCTGAGTTTGGAATTCCGAGTTCAGAATTCCGAGTTCAGAATTCCAAATTCCGAGTTCAGAATTCCAAGTTCGGAATTCCAAGTTCGGAATTCCGAGTTCAGAATTCCAAATTCTGAGTTTGGAATTCTGAGTTTGGAATTCTGAGTTTGGAATTCCACGTTCAAAATTCCATGTTCGGAATTCCGAGTTTGGAATTCCGAGTATGGAATTCCAATTTCAAAATTCAAAATTCCAAATTCCGAGTTCGGAATTCTGAGTTCCGAGTTCAGAATTCCAAGTTCGAAATTCCAAGTTCTGAATTCCGAGTTCAGAATTCAAAGTTCCGAATTCCAAATTCCAAGTTCCGAATTCTGAGTTTGGAATTCTGAGTTCCGAATCCTGAGTTCCGAATTCCAAATTCCGAGTTCAAAATTCCGAGTTCAGAATTCTGAGTTCCGAATTCCCAGTTCAGAATTCCGAGTTCAGAATTCCACGTTTGGATTTCCGAGTTCAGAATTCCAAATTCCACATTCCGAGTTCCAAATTCCGAGTTCCGAATTCTGTGTTCGGAATTCCGAGTTCCGAATTCTGTGTTCGGAATTCCGAGTTCAGAATTCTGAATTCCAAATTCCAAGTTCAGAATTCCGATTTCAGAATTCCAAGTTCGGAATTCCAAGTTCAGAATTCCAAGTTCGGAATTCCAATTTCCAAATTCTGAGTTTGGAATTCCGAGTTCAGAATTCCGAGTTCAGAATTCCACGTTTGGATTTCCGAGTTCAGAATTCCAAATTCCAAATTCCGAGTTCCAAATTCCGAGTTCCGAATTCTGTGTTCGGAATTCCGTGTTCAGAGTTCGAAGTTCAGAATTCCGAGTTCAGAATTCCAAATTACAAATTCCGAGTTACAAATTCCGAGTTACTAATTCTGTGTTCGGAATTCCGAGTTCAGAATTCGAAGTTCGGAATTCCGAGTTCAGAATTCCAAATGCCAAGTTCAGAATTCCGAGTTCGGAATTCCAAGTTCAGAATTCCAAGTTCGGAATTCCAAGTTTGGAATTCCAATTTCCAAATTCTGAGTTTGGAATTCTGAGTTTGGAATTCCACGTTCAAAATTCCATGTTCGGAATTCCGAGTTTGGAATTCCGAGTATGGAATTCCAATTTCAAAATTCAAAATTCCAAATTCCGAGTTCGGAATTCTGAGTTCCGAGTTCAGAATTCCAAGTTCGAAATTCCAAGTTTTGAATTCCAAGTTCTGAATTCCAAGTTCAGAATTCCAAAATCTGAGTTCCGAATTCCCAATTCTGAGTTCCGATTTCCCAGTTCAGAATTCCGAGTTCAGAATTCCAAATTCCCAGTTCAGAATTCCGAGTTCCAAATTCCGAGTTCCGAATTCCAAGTTCAGAATTCCAAATTCCGAGTTCCGAATTCCGAGTTCGGAATTCTGAGTTCAGAATTCCCAGTTCAGAATTCCGAGTTCAGAATTCCAAATTCCCAGTTCAGAATTCCGAGTTCAGAATTCCAAATTCCCAGTTCAGAATTCCGAGTTCGGAATTCCGAGTTCAGAATTCCCAGTTCAGAATTCCCAGTTCAGAATTCCAAATTCCCAGTTCAGAATTCCGAGTTCCAAATTCCAAGTTCCAAATTCCGAATTCCAAATTCTGAGTTCGGAATTCCGAGTTCAGAATTCGAAGTTCGGAATTCCGAGTTCAGAATTCCAAATTCCAATTTCAGAATTCCGAGTTTGGAATTCCGAGTAAAGAATTCCAAATTCCAAATTCCAAGTTCGGAATTCCAAGTTCAGAATTCTGAATTCCAAATTCCAAGTTCAGAATTCCAAGTTCGGAATTCCAATTTCCAAATTCTGAGTTTGGAATTCCGAGTTCAGAATTCCGAGTTCAGAATTCCATGTTTGGATTTCCGAGTTCAGAATTCCAAATTCCAAATTCCGAGTTCCAAATTCCGAGTTCCAAATTCCGAGTTCCGAATTCTGTGTTCGGAATTCCGAGTTCAGAGTTCGGAGTTCAGAATTCCAAATTCCAAATTCTGAGTTACAAATTCCGAGTTCCGAATTCTGTGTTCGGAATTCCGAGTTCAGAATTCGAAGTTCGGAATTCCGAGTTCAGAATTCCAAATTCCAAGTTCAGAATTCCGAGTTCGGAATTCCAAATTCAGAATTCCAAGTTCGGAATTCCAAGTTTGGAATTCCAATTTCCAAATTCTGAGTTTGGAATTCCGAGTTCAGAATTCCGAGTTCAGAATTCCAAATTCCGAGTTCAGAATTCCAAGTTCGGAATTCCAAGTTCGGAATTCCGAGTTCAGAATTCCAAATTCTGAGTTTGGAATTCTGAGTTTGGAATTCTGAGTTTGGAATTCTGAGTTTGGAATTCCACGTTCAAAATTCCATGTTCGGAATTCCGAGTTTGGAATTCCGAGTATGGAATTCCAATTTCAAAATTCAAAATTCCAAATTCCGAGTTCGGAATTCTGAGTTCCGAGTTCAGAATTCCAAGTTCGAAATTCCAAGTTCTGAATTCCAAGTTCAGAATTCCAAATTCCCAGTTCAGAATTCCGAGTTCAGAATTCCAAATTCCCAGTTCAGAATTCCGAGTTCAGAATTCCAAGGTCCAAATTCCGAATTCCAAATTCTGAGTTCGGAATTCCGAGTTCAGAATTCGAAGTTCGGAATTCCGAGTTCAGAATTCCAAATTCCAATTTCGGAAATCCGAGTTCGGAATTCCGAGTAAAGAATTCCAAATTCCAAGTTCGGAATTCCGAGTTCAGAATTTTGAATTCCAAATTCTAATTTCAGAATTCCGAGTTCGGAATTCCGAGTAAAGAATTCCAAATTCCAAATTCCAAGTTCGGAATTCCGAGTTCAGAATTCTGAATTCCAAATTCCAAGTTCAGAATTCCGAGTTCAGAATTCCGAGTTCAGAATTCCAAATTCCGAGTTCAGAATTCCAAATTCTGAGTTTGGAATTCTGAGTTTGGAATTCCACGTTCAAAATTCCATGTTCGGAATTCCGAGTTTGGAATTCCGAGTATGGAATTCCGATTTCAAAATTCCAAATTCCAAATTCCGAGTTCGGAATTCTGAGTTCCTAGTTCAGAATTCCAAGTTCAGAATTCCAAATTCTGAGTTCCGAATTCCCAATTATGAGTTCCGAATTCCCAGTTCAGAATTCCGAGTTCCGAATTCCGAATTCCGAGTTCAGAAATCCGAGTTCCGAATTCCGAGTTCAGAATTCCGAGTTCCGAATTCTGAGTTTGGAATTCCGAGTTCAGAATTCGAAGTTCGGAATTCCGAGTTCAGAATTCCAAATTCCAATTTCAGAATTCCGAGTTCGGAATTCCGAGTAACGAATTCCAAATTCCAAGTTCGAATTCCGAGTTCAGAATTCTGAATTCCAAATTCCAAGTTCAGAATTCCGAGTTCAGAATTCCAAATTCCGAGTTCAGAATTCCAAGTTCGGAATTCCAAGTTCGGAATTCCGAGTTCAGAATTCCAAATTCTGAGTTTGGAATTCTGAGTTTGGAATTCTGAGTTTGGAATTCCACGTTCAAAATTCCATGTTCGGAATTCCGAGTTTGGAATTCCGATTATGGAATTCCAATTTCAAAATTCCAAATTCCGAGTTCGGAATTCTGAGTTCCGAGTTCAGAATTCCAAGTTCGAAATTCCAAGTTCTGAATTCCAAGTTCTGAATTCCAAGTTCAGAATTCCAAATTCTGAGTTCCGAATTCCCAATTCTGAGTTCCGAATTCCCAGTTCAGAATTCCGAGTTCAGAATTCCAAATTCCCAGTTCAGAATTCCGAGTTCCAAATTCCAAGTTCCGAATTCTGAGTTCAGAATTCCAAATTCCGAATTCCGAGTTCCGAATTCAGAGTTTGGAATTCCGAATTTGGAATTATGAGTTCCGAATTCCAACTTCCAAATTAAGAGTTCGGAATTCCGAGTTCAGAATTCCGAGTTCAGAATTCCGAATCCCAAATTCCAAGTTCAGAATTTCGAATCCCAAATTCCAAGTTCAGAATTCTGAGTTTGGAATTCCAAGTTCCAAATTCCGAATTCCAAATTCTGAGTTCGGAATTCCGTGTTCCGAATTTGGAATTCCAAGTTCCAAATTCCAAGTGCAGAATTCCGAGTGCAGAATTCTGAGTTCAGAATTCTGAGTTCCGAGTTCAGAATTCAAAGTTCCGAATTCCAAATTCCAAGTTCCGAATTCCGAGTTTGGAATTCCGAGTATGGAATTCCAATTTCAAAATTCCAAATTCCAAATTCCGAGTTCGGAATTCTGAGTTCCGAGTTCAGAATTCCAAGTTCGAAATTCCAAGTTCTGAATTCCAAGTTCTGAATTCCAAGTTCTGAATTCCAAGTTCAGAATTCCAAATTCTGAGTTCCGAATTCCCAATTCTGAGTTCCGAATTCCCAGTTCAGAATTCCGAGTTCAGAATTCCAAATTCCCAGTTCAGAATTCCGAGTTCCAAATTCCGAGTTTCAAATTCCGAGTTCAGAATTCTGAATTCCGAGTTCCGAATTCCGAATTTGGAATTATGAGTTCCGAATTCCAACTTCCAAATTAGGAGTTCGGAATTCCGAGTTCAGAATTCCGAGTTCAGAATTCCGAATCCCAAATTCCAAGTTCAGAATTTCGAATCCCAAATTCCAAGTTCAGAATTCCGAGTTTGGAATTCCAAGTTCCAAATTCCGAATTCCAAATTCCGAGTTCAGAATTCCGAGTTCAGAATTCCGAATCCCAAGTTCCAAATTCCGAGTTCAGAATTCTGTGTTCGGAATTCCGAGTTCAGAATTCGAAGTTCGGAATTCCGAGTTCAAAATTCCGAGTTCGGAATTCCGAGTTCAGAATTCCGAGTTCAGAATTCCACGTTTGGATTTCCGAGTTCAGAATTCCAAATTCCGAGTTCAGAATTCCAAATTCTGAGTTTGGAATTCTGAGTTTGGAATTCCACGTTCAAAATTCCATGTTCGGAATTCCGAGTTTGGAATTCCGAGTATGGAATTCCGATTTCAAAATTCCAAATTCCGAGTTCGGAATTCTGAGTTCCTAGTTCAGAATTCCAAGTTCAGAATTCCAAATTCTGAGTTCCGAATTCCCAATTATGAGTTCCGAATTCCCAGTTCAGAATTCCGAGTTCCGAATTCCGAATTCCGAGTTCAGAAATCCGAGTTCCGAATTCCGAGTTCAGAATTCCGAGTTCCGAATTCTGAGTTTGGAATTCCGAATTTGGAATTACGAGTTCCAAATTCCAAATTCCAAATTAGGAGTTCGGAATTCCGAGTTCGGAATTCCGAGTTCGGAATTCCGAGTTCAGAATTCCGAGTTCAGAATTCCAAGTTCAGAATTCCGAGTTCAGAATTCCGAATCCCAAATTCCAAGTTCAGAATTTCGAATCCCAATTTCCAAGTTCAGAATTCCGAGTTTGGAATTCCAAGTTCCAAATTCCAAATTCTGAGTTCAGAATTCCGAGTTCAGAATTCCGAATCCCAAATTCCAAGTTCAGAATTCCGAGTGCAGAATTCTAAGTTCAGAATTCTGAGTTCCGAGTTCAGAATTCAAAGTTCCGAATTCTGAGTTTGGAATTCTGAGTTCCGAATTCAAAATTCCGAGTTCAGAATTCTGAGTTCCGAATTCTGAGTTCGGAATTCCGAGTTCAGAATTCCACGTTTGGATTTCCGAGTTCAGAATTCCAAATTCCAAATTCCGAGTTCCAAATTCCGAGTTCCGAATTCTGTGTTCGGAATTCCGTGTTCAGAATTCGAAGTTCAGAATTCCGAGTTCAGAATTCCAAATTCCGAGTTACAAATTCCGAGTTCCGAATTCTGTGTTCGGAATTCCGAGTTCAGAATTCGAAGTTCGGAATTCCGAGTTCAGAATTCCAAATTCCAATTTCAGAATTCCGAGTTCGGAATTCCGAGTAACGAATTCCAAATTCCAAGTTCGAATTCCGAGTTCAGAATTCTGAATTCCAAATTCCAAGTTCAGAATTCCGAGTTCAGAATTCCAAATTCCGAGTTCAGAATTCCAAGTTCGGAATTCCAAGTTCGGAATTCCGAGTTCAGAATTCCAAATTCTGAGTTTGGAATTCTGAGTTTGGAATTCTGAGTTTGGAATTCCACGTTCAAAATTCCATGTTCGGAATTCCGAGTTTGGAATTCCGATTATGGAATTCCAATTTCAAAATTCCAAATTCCGAGTTCGGAATTCTGAGATCCGAGTTCAGAATTCCAAGTTCGAAATTCCAAGTTCTGAATTCCAAGTTCTGAATTCCAAGTTCAGAATTCCAAATTCTGAGTTCCGAATTCCCAATTCTGAGTTCCGAATTCCCAGTTCAGAATTCCGAGTTCAGAATTCCAAATTCCCAGTTCAGAATTCCGAGTTCCAAATTCCAAGTTCCGAATTCTGAGTTCAGAATTCCAAATTCCGAATTCCGAGTTCCGAATTCAGAGTTTGGAATTCCGAATTTGGAATTATGAGTTCCGAATTCCAACTTCCAAATTAAGAGTTCGGAATTCCGAGTTCAGAATTCCGAGTTCAGAATTCCGAATCCCAAATTCCAAGTTCAGAATTTCGAATCCCAAATTCCAAGTTCAGAATTCTGAGTTTGGAATTCCAAGTTCCAAATTCCGAATTCCAAATTCTGAGTTCGGAATTCCAAGTTCTGAATTCCAAGTTCAGAATTCCAAATTCTGAGTTCCGAATTCCCAACTCTGAGTTCCGAATTCCCAGTTCAGAATTCCGAGTTCAGAATTCCAAATTCCCAGTTCAGAATTCCGAGTTCCAAATTCCGAGTTTCAAATTCCGAGTTCAGAATTCTGAATTCCGAGTTCCGAATTCCGAATTTGGAATTATGAGTTCCGAATTCCAACTTCCAAATTAGGAGTTCAGAATTCCGAGTTCGGAATTCCGAGTTCAGAATTCCGAGTTCAGAATTCCGAATCCCAAATTCCAAGTTCAGAATTTCGAATCCCAAATTCCACGTTCAAAATTCCATGTTCGGAATTCCGAGTTTGGAATTCCGAGTATGGAATTCCAATTTCAAAATTCAAAATTCCAAATTCCGAGTTCGGAATTCTGAGTTCCGAGTTCAGAATTCCAAGTTCGAAATTCCAAGTTCTGAATTCCAAGTTCAGAATTCCAAATTCCCAGTTCAGAATTCCGAGTTCAGAATTCCAAATTCCCAGTTCAGAATTCCGAGTTCAGAATTCCAAGGTCCAAATTCCGAATTCCAAATTCTGAGTTCGGAATTCCGAGTTCAGAATTCGAAGTTTGGAATTCCGAGTTCAGAATTCCAAATTCCAATTTCGGAAATCCGAGTTCGGAATTCCGAGTAAAGAATTCCAAATTCCAAGTTCGGAATTCCGAGTTCAGAATTTTGAATTCCAAATTCTAATTTCAGAATTCCGAGTTCGGAATTCCGAGTAAAGAATTCCAAATTCCAAATTCCAAGTTCGGAATTCCGAGTTCAGAATTCTGAATTCCAAATTCCAAGTTCAGAATTCCGAGTTCAGAATTCCGAGTTCAGAATTCCAAATTCCGAGTTCAGAATTCCAAATTCTGAGTTTGGAATTCTGAGTTTGGAATTCCACGTTCAAAATTCCATGTTCGGAATTCCGAGTTTGGAATTCCGAGTATGGAATTCCGATTTCAAAATTCCAAATTCCAAATTCCGAGTTCGGAATTCTGAGTTCCTAGTTCAGAATTCCAAGTTCAGAATTCCAAATTCTGAGTTCCGAATTCCCAATTATGAGTTCCGAATTCCCAGTTCAGAATTCCGAGTTCCGAATTCCGAATTCCGAGTTCAGAAATCCGAGTTCCGAATTCCGAGTTCAGAATTCCGAGTTCCGAATTCTGAGTTTGGAATTCCGAGTTCAGAATTCGAAGTTCGGAATTCCGAGTTCAGAATTCCAAATTCCAATTTCAGAATTCCGAGTTCGGAATTCCGAGTAACGAATTCCAAATTCCAAGTTCGAATTCCGAGTTCAGAATTCTGAATTCCAAATTCCAAGTTCAGAATTCCGAGTTCAGAATTCCAAATTCCGAGTTCAGAATTCCAAGTTCGGAATTCCAAGTTCGGAATTCCGAGTTCAGAATTCCAAATTCTGAGTTTGGAATTCTGAGTTTGGAATTCTGAGTTTGGAATTCCACGTTCAAAATTCCATGTTCGGAATTCCGAGTTTGGAATTCCGATTATGGAATTCCAATTTCAAAATTCCAAATTCCGAGTTCGGAATTCTGAGTTCCGAGTTCAGAATTCCAAGTTCGAAATTCCAAGTTCTGAATTCCAAGTTCTGAATTCCAAGTTCAGAATTCCAAATTCTGAGTTCCGAATTCCCAATTCTGAGTTCCGAATTCCCAGTTCAGAATTCCGAGTTCAGAATTCCAAATTCCCAGTTCAGAATTCCGAGTTCCAAATTCCAAGTTCCGAATTCTGAGTTCAGAATTCCAAATTCCGAATTCCGAGTTCCGAATTCAGAGTTTGGAATTCCGAATTTGGAATTATGAGTTCCGAATTCCAACTTCCAAATTAAGAGTTCGGAATTCCGAGTTCAGAATTCCGAGTTCAGAATTCCGAATCCCAAATTCCAAGTTCAGAATTTCGAATCCCAAATTCCAAGTTCAGAATTCTGAGTTTGGAATTCCAAGTTCCAAATTCCGAATTCCAAATTCTGAGTTCGGAATTCCGTGTTCCGAATTTGGAATTCCAAGTTCCAAATTCCAAGTGCAGAATTCCGAGTGCAGAATTCTGAGTTCAGAATTCTGAGTTCCGAGTTCAGAATTCAAAGTTCCGAATTCCAAATTCCAAGTTCCGAATTCCGAGTTTGGAATTCCGAGTATGGAATTCCAATTTCAAAATTCCAAATTCCAAATTCCGAGTTCGGAATTCTGAGTTCCGAGTTCAGAATTCCAAGTTCGAAATTCCAAGTTCTGAATTCCAAGTTCTGAATTCCAAGTTCTGAATTCCAAGTTCAGAATTCCAAATTCTGAGTTCCGAATTCCCAATTCTGAGTTCCGAATTCCCAGTTCAGAATTCCGAGTTCAGAATTCCAAATTCCCAGTTCAGAATTCCGAGTTCCAAATTCCGAGTTTCAAATTCCGAGTTCAGAATTCTGAATTCCGAGTTCCGAATTCCGAATTTGGAATTATGAGTTCCGAATTCCAACTTCCAAATTAGGAGTTCGGAATTCCGAGTTCAGAATTCCGAGTTCAGAATTCCGAATCCCAAATTCCAAGTTCAGAATTTCGAATCCCAAATTCCAAGTTCAGAATTCCGAGTTTGGAATTCCAAGTTCCAAATTCCGAATTCCAAATTCTGAGTTCAGAATTCCGAGTTCAGAATTCCAAATCCCAAGTTCCAAATTCCGAGTTCAGAATTCTGTGTTCGGAATTCCGAGTTCAGAATTCGAAGTTCGGAATTCCGAGTTCAAAATTCCGAGTTCGGAATTCCGAGTTCAGAATTCCGAGTTCAGAATTCCACGTTTGGATTTCCGAGTTCAGAATTCCAAATTCCGAGTTCAGAATTCCAAATTCTGAGTTTGGAATTCTGAGTTTGGAATTCCACGTTCAAAATTCCATGTTCGGAATTCCGAGTTTGGAATTCCGAGTATGGAATTCCGATTTCAAAATTCCAAATTCCAAATTCCGAGTTCGGAATTCTGAGTTCCTAGTTCAGAATTCCAAGTTCAGAATTCCAAATTCTGAGTTCCGAATTCCCAATTATGAGTTCCGAATTCCCAGTTCAGAATTCCGAGTTCCGAATTCCGAATTCCGAGTTCAGAAATCCGAGTTCCGAATTCCGAGTTCAGAATTCCGAGTTCCGAATTCTGAGTTTGGAATTCCGAATTTGGAATTACGAGTTCCAAATTCCAAATTCCAAATTAGGAGTTCGGAATTCCGAGTTCGGAATTCCGAGTTCGGAATTCCGAGTTCAGAATTCCGAGTTCAGAATTCCAAGTTCAGAATTCCGAGTTCAGAATTCCGAATCCCAAATTCCAAGTTCAGAATTTCGAATCCCAATTTCCAAGTTCAGAATTCCGAGTTTGGAATTCCAAGTTCCAAATTCCAAATTCTGAGTTCAGAATTCCGAGTTCAGAATTCCGAATCCCAAATTCCAAGTTCAGAATTCCGAGTGCAGAATTCTAAGTTCAGAATTCTGAGTTCCGAGTTCAGAATTCAAAGTTCCGAATTCTGAGTTTGGAATTCTGAGTTCCGAATTCAAAATTCCGAGTTCAGAATTCTGAGTTCCGAATTCTGAGTTCGGAATTCCGAGTTCAGAATTCCACGTTTGGATTTCCGAGTTCAGAATTCCAAATTCCAAATTCCGAGTTCCAAATTCCGAGTTCCGAATTCTGTGTTCGGAATTCCGTGTTCAGAATTCGAAGTTCAGAATTCCGAGTTCAGAATTCCAAATTCCGAGTTACAAATTCCGAGTTCCGAATTCTGTGTTTGGAATTCCGAGTTCAGAATTCGAAGTTCGGAATTCCGAGTTCAGAATTCCAAATTCCAATTTCAGAATTCCGAGTTCGGAATTCCGAGTAACGAATTCCAAATTCCAAGTTCGAATTCCGAGTTCAGAATTCTGAATTCCAAATTCCAAGTTCAGAATTCCGAGTTCAGAATTCCAAATTCCGAGTTCAGAATTCCAAGTTCGGAATTCCAAGTTCGGAATTCCGAGTTCAGAATTCCAAATTCTGAGTTTGGAATTCTGAGTTTGGAATTCTGAGTTTGGAATTCCACGTTCAAAATTCCATGTTCGGAATTCCGAGTTTGGAATTCCGATTATGGAATTCCAATTTCAAAATTCCAAATTCCGAGTTCGGAATTCTGAGATCCGAGTTCAGAATTCCAAGTTCGAAATTCCAAGTTCTGAATTCCAAGTTCTGAATTCCAAGTTCAGAATTCCAAATTCTGAGTTCCGAATTCCCAATTCTGAGTTCCGAATTCCCAGTTCAGAATTCCGAGTTCAGAATTCCAAATTCCCAGTTCAGAATTCCGAGTTCCAAATTCCAAGTTCCGAATTCTGAGTTCAGAATTCCAAATTCCGAATTCCGAGTTCCGAATTCAGAGTTTGGAATTCCGAATTTGGAATTATGAGTTCCGAATTCCAACTTCCAAATTAAGAGTTCGGAATTCCGAGTTCAGAATTCCGAGTTCAGAATTCCGAATCCCAAATTCTGAGTTCGGAATTCCAAGTTCTGAATTCCAAGTTCAGAATTCCAAATTCTGAGTTCCGAATTCCCAACTCTGAGTTCCGAATTCCCAGTTCAGAATTCCGAGTTCAGAATTCCAAATTCCCAGTTCAGAATTCCGAGTTCCAAATTCCGAGTTTCAAATTCCGAGTTCAGAATTCTGAATTCCGAGTTCCGAATTCCGAATTTGGAATTATGAGTTCCGAATTCCAACTTCCAAATTAGGAGTTCAGAATTCCGAGTTCGGAATTCCGAGTTCAGAATTCCGAGTTCAGAATTCCGAATCCCAAATTCCAAGTTCAGAATTTCGAATCCCAAATTCCAAGTTCAGAATTCCGAGTTTGGAATTCCAAGTTCCAAATTCCGAATTCCAAATTCCGAGTTCAGAATTCCGAGTTCAGAATTCCGAATCCCAAGTTCCAAATTCCGAGTTCAGAATTCTGTGTTCGGAATTCCGAGTTCAGAATTCGAAGTTCGGAATTCCGAGTTCAAAATTCCGAGTTCGGAATTCCGAGTTCAGAATTCCGAGTTCAGAATTCCACGTTTGGATTTCCGAGTTCAGAATTCCAAATTCCAAATTCCGAGTTCCAAATTCCGAGTTCCGAATTCTGTGTTCGGAATTCCGAGTTCAGAATTCGAAGTTCGGAATTCCGAGTTCAAAATTCCGAGTTCGGAATTCCGAGTTCAGAATTCCGATTTCAGAATTCCAAATTCCAATTTCAGAATTCCGAGTTCAGAATTCCGAATTCCAAATTCCGAGTTCCAAATTCTGAGTTCCAAATTCTGTGTTCCGAATTCCAAGTTCAGAATTCCAAGTTCGGAATTACGAGTAAAGAATTCCAAATTCCGAATTCGGAATTCCGAGTTCAGAATTCTGAATTCCAAATTCCAAGTTCAGAATTCCGAGTTCAGAATTCCGAGTTTGGAATTCCGAGTTTGGAATTCCTAGTTCGAAATTCCAAGTTCTGAATTCCAAGTTCTGAATTCCAAGTTCTGAATTCCAAGTTCAGAATTCCAAATTCTGAGTTCCGAATTCCCAATTCTGAGTTCCGAATTCCCAGTTCAGAATTCCGAGTTAAGAATTCCAAATTCCCAGTTCCGAATTCCGAGTTCCAAATTCCAAGTTCCAAATTCCGAGTTCAGAATTCTGAATTCCAAGTTCCGAATTCCAAATTCTGAGTTTGGAATTCTGAGTTTGGAATTCCACGTTCAAAATTCCATGTTCGGAATTCCGAGTTTGGAATTCCGAGTATGGAATTCCAATTTCAAAATTCAAAATTCCAAATTCCGAGTTCGGAATTCTGAGTTCCTAGTTAAGAATTCCAAGTTCGAAATTCCAAGTTCTGAATTCCAAGTTCAGAATTCCAAGTTCAGAATTCCAAATTCTGAGTTCCGAATTCCCAATTATGAGTTCCGAATTCCCAGTTCCGAATTCCGAGTTCCGAATTCCGAATTCCGAGTTCAGAAATCCGAGTTCCGAATTCCGAGTTCAGAATTCCGAGTTCAGAATTCCGAGTTTGGAATTCCGAATTTGGAATTACGAGTTCCGAATTCCGAATTCCAAATTAGGAGTTCGGAATTCCGAGTTCGGAATTCCGAGTTCAGAATTCCGAGTTCAGTATTCCGAATCCCAAATTCCAAGTTCAGAATTCCGAGTTTGGAATTCCAAGTTCCAAATTCCAAATTCTGAGTTCAGAATTCCGAGTTCAGAATTCCGAGTTCAGAATTCCGAATCCCAAATTCCAAGTTCAGAATTCCGAGTGCAGAATTCTAAGTTCAGAATTCTGAGTTCCGAGTTCAGAATTCAAAGTTCCGAATTCCTAATTCCAAGTTTATTTATTTATTTATTTATTACTTAGATTTGTATGCCGCCCCTCTCCGAATTCTGAGTTCAGAATTCTGAGTTCAGAATTCTGAGTTCGGAATTCCGAGTTCAGAATTCCACGTTTGGATTTCCGAGTTCACAATTCAAAATTCCAAATTCCGAGTTCGGAATTCTGAGTTCCTAGTTAAGAATTCCAAGTTCGAAATTCCAAGTTCTGAATTCCAAGTTCAGAATTCCAAGTTCAGAATTCCAAATTCTGAGTTCCGAATTCCCAATTATGAGTTCCGAATTCCCAGTTCAGAATTCCGAGTTCCGAATTCCGAATTCTGAGTTCAGAAATCCGAGTTCAGAATTACGAGTTCCGAATTCCGAGTTTGGAATTCCGAATTTGGAATTACGAGTTCCGAATTCCGAATTCCAAATTAGGAGTTCGGAATTCCGAGTTCGGAATTCCGAGTTCAGAATTCCGAGTTCAGTATTCCGAATCCCAAATTCCAAGTTCAGAATTTCGAATCCCAATTTCCAAGTTCAGAATTCCGAGTTTGGAATTCCAAGTTCCAAATTCCAAATTCTGAGTTCAGAATTCCGAGTTCAGAATTCCGAGTTCAGAATTCCGAATCCCAAATTCCAAGTTCAGAATTCCGAGTTCAGAATTCCAAATTCCCAGTTCAGAATTCCGAGTTCCAAATTCCGAGTTCCGAATTCCAAGTTCTGAATTCCAAATTCCGAGTTCCGAATTCCGAGTTCGGAATTCTGAGTTCAGAATTCCCAGTTCAGAATTCCGAGTTCAGAATTCCAAATTCCCAGTTCAGAATTCCCAGTTCAGAATTCCAAATTCCAAGTTCGGAATTCCAAGTTCAGAATTCTGAATTCCAAATTCTAATTTCAGAATTCCGAGTTCGGAATTCCGAGTAAAGAATTCCAAATTCCAAATTCCAAGTTCGGAATTCCGAGTTCAGAATTCTGAATTCCAAATTCCAAGTTCAGAATTCCGAGTTCAGAATTCCGAGTTCAGAATTCCAAATTCCGAGTTCAGAATTCCAAATTCTGAGTGTGGAATTCTGAGTTTGGAATTCCACGTTCAAAATTCCATGTTCGGAATTCCGAGTTTGGAATTCCGAGTATTGAATTCCGATTTCAAAATTCCAAATTCCAAATTCCGAGTTCGGAATTCTGAGTTCCTAGTTCAGAATTCCAAGTTCAGAATTCCAAATTCTGAGTTCCGAATTCCCAATTATGAGTTCCGAATTCCCAGTTCAGAATTCCGAGTTCCGAATTCCGAATTCCGAGTTCAGAAATCCGAGTTCCGAATTCCGAGTTCAGAATTCCCAGTTCAGAATTCTGAGTTTGGAATTCCGAATTTGGAATTACGAGTTCCGAATTCCAAATTCCAAATTAGGAGTTCGGAATTCCGAGTTCGGAATTCCGAGTTCGGAATTCCGAGTTCAGAATTCCGAGTTCAGAATTCCAAGTTCGAAATTCCAAGTTCTGAATTCCAAGTTCTGAATTCCAAGTTCAGAATTCCAAATTCTGAGTTCCGAATTCCCAATTCTGAGTTCCGAATTCCCAGTTCAGAATTCCGAGTTCAGAATTCCAAATTCCCAGTTCAGAATTCCGAGTTCCAAATTCCAAGTTCCGAATTCTGAGTTCAGAATTCCAAATTCCGAATTCCGAGTTCCGAATTCAGAGTTTGGAATTCCGAATTTGGAATTATGAGTTCCGAATTCCAACTTCCAAATTAAGAGTTCGGAATTCCGAGTTCAGAATTCCGAGTTCAGAATTCCGAATCCCAAATTCCAAGTTCAGAATTTCGAATCCCAAATTCCAAGTTCAGAATTCTGAGTTTGGAATTCCAAGTTCCAAATTCCGAATTCCAAATTCTGAGTTCGGAATTCCGTGTTCCAAATTTGGAATTCCAAGTTCCAAATTCCAAGTGCAGAATTCCGAGTGCAGAATTCTGAGTTCAGAATTCTGAGTTCCGAGTTCAGAATTCAAAGTTCCGAATTCCAAATTCCAAGTTCCGAATTCCGAGTTTGGAATTCCGAGTATGGAATTCCAATTTCAAAATTCCAAATTCCAAATTCCGAGTTCGGAATTCTGAGTTCCGAGTTCAGAATTCCAAGTTCGAAATTCCAAGTTCGAAATTCCAAGTTCTGAATTCCAAGTTCTGAATTCCAAGTTCTGAATTCCAAGTTCAGAATTCCAAATTCTGAGTTCCGAATTCCCAATTCTGAGTTCCGAATTCCCAGTTCAGAATTCCGAGTTCAGAATTCCAAATTCCCAGTTCAGAATTCCGAGTTCCAAATTCCGAGTTTCAAATTCCGAGTTCAGAATTCTGAATTCCGAGTTCCGAATTCCGAATTTGGAATTATGAGTTCCGAATTCCAACTTCCAAATTAGGAGTTCGGAATTCCGAGTTCGGAATTCCGAGTTCAGAATTCCGAGTTCAGAATTCCGAATCCCAAATTCCAAGTTCAGAATTTCGAATCCCAAATTCCAAGTTCAGAATTCCGAGTTTGGAATTCCAAGTTCCAAATTCCGAATTCCAAATTCCGAGTTCAGAATTCCGAGTTCAGAATTCCGAATCCCAAGTTCCAAATTCCGAGTTCAGAATTCTGTGTTCGGAATTCCGAGTTCAGAATTCGAAGTTCGGAATTCCGAGTTCAAAATTCCGAGTTTGGAATTCCGAGTTCAGAATTCCGAGTTCAGAATTCCACGTTTGGATTTCCGAGTTCAGAATTCCAAATTCCAAATTCCGAGTTCCAAATTCCGAGTTCCGAATTCTGTGTTCGGAATTCCGAGTTCAGAATTCGAAGTTCGGAATTCCGAGTTCAGAATTCCAAATTCCAATTTCAGAATTCCGAGTTCAGAATTCCGAATTCCAAATTCCGAGTTCCAAATTCTGAGTTCCAAATTCTGTGTTCCGAATTCCGAGTTCAGAATTCCAAGTTCGGAATTACGAGTAAAGAATTCCAAATTCCAAATTCCGAATTCGGAATTCTGAGTTCAGAATTCTGAATTCCAAATTCCAAGTTCAGAATTCCGAGTTCAGAATTCCGAGTTTGGAATTCCGAGTTTGGAATTCCCAGTTCGAAATTCCAAGTTCGAAATTCCAAGTTCTGAATTCCAAGTTCTGAATTCCAAGTTCTGAATTCCAAGTTCAGAATTCCAAATTCTGAGTTCCGAATTCCCAATTCTGAGTTCCGAATTCCCAGTTCAGAATTCCGAGTTAAGAATTCCAAATTCCCAGTTCCGAATTCCGAGTTCCAAATTCCAAGTTCCAAATTCCGAGTTCAGAATTCTGAATTCCAAGTTCCGAATTCCAAATTCTGAGTTTGGAATTCTGAGTTTGGAATTCCACGTTCAAAATTCCATGTTCGGAATTCCGAGTTTGGAATTCCGAGTATGGAATTCCAATTTCAAAATTCAAAATTCCAAATTCCGAGTTCGGAATTCTGAGTTCCTAGTTAAGAATTCCAAGTTCGAAATTCCAAGTTCTGAATTCCAAGTTCAGAATTCCAAGTTCAGAATTCCAAATTCTGAGTTCCGAATTCCCAATTATGAGTTCCGAATTCCCAGTTCAGAATTCCGAGTTCCGAATTCCGAATTCCGAGTTCAGAAATCCGAGTTCCGAATTCCGAGTTCAGAATTCCGAGTTTGGAATTCCGAATTTGGAATTACGAGTTCCGAATTCCGAATTCCAAATTAGGAGTTCGGAATTCCGAGTTCGGAATTCCGAGTTCAGAATTCCGAGTTCAGTATTCCGAATCCCAAATTCCAAGTTCAGAATTCCGAGTTTGGAATTCCAAGTTCCAAATTCCAAATTCTGAGTTCAGAATTCCGAGTTCAGAATTCCGAGTTCAGAATTCCGAATCCCAAATTCCAAGTTCAGAATTCCGAGTGCAGAATTCTAAGTTCAGAATTCTGAGTTCCGAGTTCAGAATTCAAAGTTCCGAATTCCTAATTCCAAGTTTATTTATTTATTTATTTATTACTTAGATTTGTATGCCGCCCCTCTCCGAATTCTGAGTTTGGAATTCTGAGTTCCGAATTCAAAATTCCGAGTTCAGAATTCTGAGTTCCGAATTCTGAGTTCGGAATTCCGAGTTCAGAATTCCACGTTTGGATTTCCGAGTTCACAATTCAAAATTCCAAATTCAGAGTTCGGAATTCTGAGTTCCTAGTTAAGAATTCCAAGTTCGAAATTCCAAGTTCTGAATTCCAAGTTCAGAATTCCAAGTTCAGAATTCCAAATTCTGAGTTCCGAATTCCCAATTATGAGTTCCGAATTCCCAGTTCAGAATTCCGAGTTCCGAATTCCGAATTCCGAGTTCAGAAATCCGAGTTCAGAATTACGAGTTCCGAATTCCGAGTTTGGAATTCCGAATTTGGAATTACGAGTTCCGAATTCGGAATTCCAAATTAGGAGTTCGGAATTCCGAGTTCGGAATTCCGAGTTCAGAATTCCGAGTTCAGTATTCCGAATCCCAAATTCCAAGTTCAGAATTTCGAATCCCAATTTCCAAGTTCAGAATTCCGAGTTTGGAATTCCAAGTTCCGAATCCCAAATTCCAAGTTCAGAATTCCGAATCCCAAATTCCAAGTTCAGAATTCCGAGTTCAGAATTCCAAATTCCCAGTTCAGAATTCCGAGTTCCAAATTCCGAGTTCCGAATTCCAAGTTCTGAATTCCAAATTCCGAGTTCCGAATTCCGAGTTCGGAATTCTGAGTTCAGAATTCCCAGTTCAGAATTCCGAGTTCAGAATTCCAAATTCCCAGTTCAGAATTCCCAGTTCAGAATTCCAAATTCCAAGTTCGGAATTCCAAGTTCAGAATTCTGAATTCCAAATTCTAATTTCAGAATTCCGAGTTCGGAATTCCGAGTAAAGAATTCCAAATTCCAAATTCCAAGTTCGGAATTCCGAGTTCAGAATTCTGAATTCCAAATTCCAAGTTCAGAATTCCGAGTTCAGAATTCCGAGTTCAGAATTCCAAATTCCGAGTTCAGAATTCCAAATTCTGAGTGTGGAATTCTGAGTTTGGAATTCCACGTTCAAAATTCCATGTTCGGAATTCCGAGTTTGGAATTCCGAGTATTGAATTCCGATTTCAAAATTCCAAATTCCAAATTCCGAGTTCGGAATTCTGAGTTCCTAGTTCAAAATTCCAAGTTCAGAATTCCAAATTCTGAGTTCCGAATTCCCAATTATGAGTTCCGAATTCCCAGTTCAGAATTCCGAGTTCCGAATTCCGAATTCCGAGTTCAGAAATCCGAGTTCCGAATTCCGAGTTCAGAATTCCCAGTTCAGAATTCTGAGTTTGGAATTCCGAATTTGGAATTACGAGTTCCGAATTCCAAATTCCAAATTAGGAGTTCGGAATTCCGAGTTCGGAATTCCGAGTTCGGAATTCCGAGTTCAGAATTCCGAGTTCAGAATTCCAAGTTCAGAATTCCGAGTTCAGAATTCCGAATCCCAAATTCCAAGTTCAGAATTTCGAATCCCAATTTCCAAGTTCAGAATTCCGAGTTTGGAATTCCAAGTTCCAAATTCCAAATTCTGAGTTCAGAATTCCGAGTTCAGAATTCCGAATCCCAAATTCCAAGTTCAGAATTCCGAGTGCAGAATTCCACGTTTGGATTTCCGAGTTCACAATTCAAAATTCCAAATTCAGAGTTCGGAATTCTGAGTTCCTAGTTAAGAATTCCAAGTTCGAAATTCCAAGTTCTGAATTCCAAGTTCAGAATTCCAAGTTCAGAATTCCAAATTCTGAGTTCCGAATTCCCAATTATGAGTTCCGAATTCCCAGTTCAGAATTCCGAGTTCCGAATTCCGAATTCCGAGTTCAGAAATCCGAGTTCAGAATTACGAGTTCCGAATTCCGAGTTTGGAATTCCGAATTTGGAATTACGAGTTCCGAATTCGGAATTCCAAATTAGGAGTTCGGAATTCCGAGTTCGGAATTCCGAGTTCAGAATTCCGAGTTCAGTATTCCGAATCCCAAATTCCAAGTTCAGAATTTCGAATCCCAATTTCCAAGTTCAGAATTCCGAGTTTGGAATTCCAAGTTCCGAATCCCAAATTCCAAGTTCAGAATTCCGAATCCCAAATTCCAAGTTCAGAATTCCGAGTTCAGAATTCCAAATTCCCAGTTCAGAATTCCGAGTTCCAAATTCCGAGTTCCGAATTCCAAGTTCTGAATTCCAAATTCCGAGTTCCGAATTCCGAGTTCGGAATTCTGAGTTCAGAATTCCCAGTTCAGAATTCCGAGTTCAGAATTCCAAATTCCCAGTTCAGAATTCCCAGTTCAGAATTCCAAATTCCAAGTTCGGAATTCCAAGTTCAGAATTCTGAATTCCAAATTCTAATTTCAGAATTCCGAGTTCGGAATTCCGAGTAAAGAATTCCAAATTCCAAATTCCAAGTTCGGAATTCCGAGTTCAGAATTCTGAATTCCAAATTCCAAGTTCAGAATTCCGAGTTCAGAATTCCGAGTTCAGAATTCCAAATTCCGAGTTCAGAATTCCAAATTCTGAGTGTGGAATTCTGAGTTTGGAATTCCACGTTCAAAATTCCATGTTCGGAATTCCGAGTTTGGAATTCCGAGTATTGAATTCCGATTTCAAAATTCCAAATTCCAAATTCCGAGTTCGGAATTCTGAGTTCCTAGTTCAAAATTCCAAGTTCAGAATTCCAAATTCTGAGTTCCGAATTCCCAATTATGAGTTCCGAATTCCCAGTTCAGAATTCCGAGTTCCGAATTCCGAATTCCGAGTTCAGAAATCCGAGTTCCGAATTCCGAGTTCAGAATTCCCAGTTCAGAATTCTGAGTTTGGAATTCCGAATTTGGAATTACGAGTTCCGAATTCCAAATTCCAAATTAGGAGTTCGGAATTCCGAGTTCGGAATTCCGAGTTCGGAATTCCGAGTTCAGAATTCCGAGTTCAGAATTCCAAGTTCAGAATTCCGAGTTCAGAATTCCGAATCCCAAATTCCAAGTTCAGAATTTCGAATCCCAATTTCCAAGTTCAGAATTCCGAGTTTGGAATTCCAAGTTCCAAATTCCAAATTCTGAGTTCAGAATTCCGAGTTCAGAATTCCGAATCCCAAATTCCAAGTTCAGAATTCCGAGTGCAGAATTCTAAGTTCAGAATTCTGAGTTCCGAGTTCAGAATTCAAAGTTCCGAATTCCAAATTCCAAGTTTATTTATTTATTTATTTATTACTTAGATTTGTATGCCGCCCCTCTCCGAATTCCGAGTTTGGAATTCCGAGTATGGAATTCCAATTTCAAAATTCCAAATTCCAAATTCCGAGTTCGGAATTCTGAGTTCCGAGTTCAGAATTCCAAGTTCGAAATTCCAAGTTCGAAATTCCAAGTTCTGAATTCCAAGTTCTGAATTCCAAGTTCTGAATTCCAAGTTCAGAATTCCAAATTCTGAGTTCCGAATTCCCAATTCTGAGTTCCGAATTCCCAGTTCAGAATTCCGAGTTCAGAATTCCAAATTCCCAGTTCAGAATTCCGAGTTCCAAATTCCGAGTTTCAAATTCCGAGTTCAGAATTCTGAATTCCGAGTTCTGAATTCCGAATTTGGAATTATGAGTTCCGAATTCCAACTTCCAAATTAGGAGTTCGGAATTCCGAGTTCGGAATTCCGAGTTCAGAATTCCGAGTTCAGAATTCCGAGTTCAGAATTCCGAATCCCAAATTCCAAGTTCAGAATTTCGAATCCCAAATTCCAAGTTCAGAATTCCGAGTTTGGAATTCCAAGTTCCAAATTCCGAATTCCAAATTCCGAGTTCAGAATTCCGAGTTCAGAATTCCGAATCCCAAATTCCAAGTTCCAAATTCCGAGTTCAGAATTCTGTGTTCGGAATTCCGAGTTCAGAATTCGAAGTTCGGAATTCCGAGTTCAAAATTCCGAGTTCGGAATTCCGAGTTCAGAATTCCGAGTTCAGAATTCCACGTTTGGATTTCCGAGTTCAGAATTCCAAATTCCAAATTCCGAGTTCCAAATTCCGAGTTCCGAATTCTGTGTTCGGAATTCCGAGTTCAGAATTCGAAGTTCAGAATTCCGAATCCCAAATTCCAAGTTCAGAATTTCGAATCCCAATTTCCAAGTTCAGAATTCCGAGTTTGGAATTCCAAGTTCCAAATTCCAAATTCTGAGTTCAGAATTCCGAGTTCAGAATTCCGAATCCCAAATTCCAAGTTCAGAATTCCGAGTGCAGAATTCTAAGTTCAGAATTCTGAGTTCCGAGTTCAGAATTCAAAGTTCCGAATTCCAAATTCCAAGTTTATTTATTTATTTATTTATTACTTAGATTTGTATGCCGCCCCTCTCCGAATTCCGAGTTTGGAATTCCGAGTATGGAATTCCAATTTCAAAATTCCAAATTCCAAATTCCGAGTTCGGAATTCTGAGTTCCGAGTTCAGAATTCCAAGTTCGAAATTCCAAGTTCGAAATTCCAAGTTCTGAATTCCAAGTTCTGAATTCCAAGTTCTGAATTCCAAGTTCAGAATTCCAAATTCCCAGTTCAGAATTCCGAGTTCCAAATTCCGAGTTTCAAATTCCGAGTTCAGAATTCTGAATTCCGAGTTCTGAATTCCGAATTTGGAATTATGAGTTCCGAATTCCAACTTCCAAATTAGGAGTTCGGAATTCCGAGTTCGGAATTCCGAGTTCAGAATTCCGAGTTCAGAATTCCGAGTTCAGAATTCCGAATCCCAAATTCCAAGTTCAGAATTTCGAATCCCAAATTCCAAGTTCAGAATTCCGAGTTTGGAATTCCAAGTTCCAAATTCCGAATTCCAAATTCCGAGTTCAGAATTCCGAGTTCAGAATTCCGAATCCCAAATTCCAAGTTCCAAATTCCGAGTTCAGAATTCTGTGTTCGGAATTCCGAGTTCAGAATTCGAAGTTCGGAATTCCGAGTTCAAAATTCCGAGTTCGGAATTCCGAGTTCAGAATTCCGAGTTCAGAATTCCACGTTTGGATTTCCGAGTTCAGAATTCCAAATTCCAAATTCCGAGTTCCAAATTCCGAGTTCCGAATTCTGTGTTCGGAATTCCGAGTTCAGAATTCGAAGTTCGGAATTCCGAGTTCAAAATTCCGAGTTCGGAATTCCGAGTTCAGAATTCCGATTTCAGAATTCCAAATTCCAATTTCAGAATTCCGAGTTCAGAATTCCGAATTCCAAATTCCGAGTTCCAAATTCTGAGTTCCAAATTCTGTGTTCCGAATTCCGAGTTCCGAATTCCAAGTTCGGAATTACGAGGAAAGAATTCCAAATTCCAAATTCCAAATTCGGAATTCCGAGTTCAGAATTCTGAATTCCAAATTCCAAGTTCCGAATTCTGAGTTTGGAATTCTGAGTTCCGAATTCAAAATTCCGAGTTCAGAATTCTGAGTTCCGAATTCTGAGTTCGGAATTCCGAGTTCAGAATTCCACGTTTGGATTTCCGAGTTCAGAATTCCAAATTCCAAATTCCGAGTTCCGAATTCTGTGTTCGGAATTCCGTGTTCAGAATTCGAAGTTCAGAATTCCGAGTTCAGAATTCCAAATTCCGAGTTACAAATTCCGAGTTCCGAATTCTGTGTTCGGAATTCCGAGTTCAGAATTCGAAGTTCGGAATTCCGAGTTCAGAATTCCAAATTCCAATTTCAGAATTCCGAGTTCGGAATTCCGAGTAACGAATTCCAAATTCCAAGTTCGAATTCCGAGTTCAGAATTCTGAATTCCAAATTCCAAGTTCAGAATTCCGAGTTCAGAATTCCAAATTCCGAGTTCAGAATTCCAAGTTCGGAATTCCAAGTTCGGAATTCCGAGTTCAGAATTCCAAATTCTGAGTTTGGAATTCTGAGTTTGGAATTCTGAGTTTGGAATTCCACGTTCAAAATTCCATGTTCGGAATTCCGAGTTTGGAATTCCGAGTATGGAATTCCAATTTCAAAATTCCAAATTCCAAATTCCGAGTTCGGAATTCTGAGTTCCGAGTTCAGAATTCCAAGTTCGAAATTCCAAGTTCTGAATTCCAAGTTCAGAATTCCAAGTTCAGAATTCCAAATTCTGAGTTCCGAATTCCCAATTATGAGTTCCGAATTCCCAGTTCAGAATTCCGAGTTCCGAATTCCGAATTCCGAGTTCAGAAATCCGAGTTCCGAATTCCGAGTTCAGAATTCCGAGTTCCGAATTCTGAGTTTGGAATTCCGAATTTGGAATTACGAGTTCCGAATTCCAAATTCCAAATTAGGAGTTCGGAATTCCGAGTTCGGAATTCCGAGTTCGGAATTCCGAGTTCAGAATTCCGAGTTCAGAATTCCAAGTTCAGAATTCCGAGTTCAGAATTCCGAATCCCAAATTCCAAGTTCAGAATTTCGAATCCCAATTTCCAAGTTCAGAATTCCGAGTTTGGAATTCCAAGTTCCAAATTCCAAATTCTGAGTTCAGAATTCCGAGTTCAGAATTCCGAATCCCAAATTCCAAGTTCAGAATTCCGAGTGCAGAATTCTAAGTTCAGAATTCTGAGTTCCGAGTTCAGAATTCAAAGTTCCGAATTCCAAATTCCAAGTTTATTTATTTATTTATTTATTACTTAGATTTGTATGCCGCCCCTCTCCGAATTCCGAGTTTGGAATTCCGAGTATGGAATTCCAATTTCAAAATTCCAAATTCCAAATTCCGAGTTCGGAATTCTGAGTTCCGAGTTCAGAATTCCAAGTTCGAAATTCCAAGTTCGAAATTCCAAGTTCTGAATTCCAAGTTCTGAATTCCAAGTTCTGAATTCCAAGTTCTGAATTCCAAGTTCTGAATTCCAAGTTCAGAATTCCAAATTCTGAGTTCCGAATTCCCAATTCTGAGTTCCGAATTCCCAGTTCAGAATTCCGAGTTCAGAATTCCAAATTCCCAGTTCAGAATTCCGAGTTCCAAATTCCGAGTTTCAAATTCCGAGTTCAGAATTCTGAATTCCGAGTTCCGAATTCCGAATTTGGAATTATGAGTTCCGAATTCCAACTTCCAAATTAGGAGTTCGGAATTCCGAGTTCGGAATTCCGAGTTCAGAATTCCGAGTTCAGAATTCCGAGTTCAGAATTCCGAATCCCAAATTCCAAGTTCAGAATTTCGAATCCCAAATTCCAAGTTCAGAATTCCGAGTTTGGAATTCCAAGTTCCAAATTCCGAATTCCAAATTCCGAGTTCAGAATTCCGAGTTCAGAATTCCGAATCCCAAATTCCAAGTTCCAAATTCCGAGTTCAGAATTCTGTGTTCGGAATTCCGAGTTCAGAATTCGAAGTTCGGAATTCCGAGTTCAAAATTCCGAGTTCGGAATTCCGAGTTCAGAATTCCGAGTTCAGAATTCCACGTTTGGATTTCCGAGTTCAGAATTCCAAATTCCAAATTCCGAGTTCCAAATTCCGAGTTCCGAATTCTGTGTTCGGAATTCCGAGTTCAGAATTCGAAGTTCGGAATTCCGAGTTCAAAATTCCGAGTTCGGAATTCCGAGTTCAGAATTCCGATTTCAGAATTCCAAATTCCAATTTCAGAATTCCGAGTTCAGAATTCCGAATTCCAAATTCCGAGTTCCAAATTCTGAGTTCCAAATTCTGTGTTCCGAATTCCGAGTTCAGAATTCCAAGTTCGGAATTACGAGTAAAGAATTCCAAATTCCAAATTCCGAATTCGGAATTCCGAGTTCAGAATTCTGAGTTCCGAATTCTGAGTTCGGAATTCCGAGTTCAGAATTCCACGTTTGGATTTCCGAGTTCAGAATTCCAAATTCCAAATTCCGAGTTCCAAATTCCGAGTTCCGAATTCTGTGTTCGGAATTCCGTGTTCAGAATTCGAAGTTCAGAATTCCGAGTTCAGAATTCCAAATTCCGAGTTACAAATTCCGAGTTCCGAATTCTGTATTCGGAATTCCGAGTTCAGAATTCCAAATTCCAAATTCCGAGTTCCGAATTCTGTGTTCGGAATTCCGTGTTCAGAATTCGAAGTTCAGAATTCCGAGTTCAGAATTCCAAATTCCGAGTTACAAATTCCGAGTTCCGAATTCTGTGTTCGGAATTCCGAGTTCAGAATTCGAAGTTCGGAATTCCGAGTTCAGAATTCCAAATTCCAATTTCAGAATTCCGAGTTCGGAATTCCGAGTAACGAATTCCAAATTCCAAGTTCGAATTCCGAGTTCAGAATTCTGAATTCCAAATTCCAAGTTCAGAATTCCGAGTTCAGAATTCCAAATTCCGAGTTCAGAATTCCAAGTTCGGAATTCCAAGTTCGGAATTCCGAGTTCAGAATTCCAAATTCTGAGTTTGGAATTCTGAGTTTGGAATTCTGAGTTTGGAATTCCACGTTCAAAATTCCATGTTCGGAATTCCGAGTTTGGAATTCCGAGTATGGAATTCCAATTTCAAAATTCCAAATTCCAAATTCCGAGTTCGGAATTCTGAGTTCCGAGTTCAGAATTCCAAGTTCGAAATTCCAAGTTCTGAATTCCAAGTTCAGAATTCCATGTTCAGAATTCCAAATTCTGAGTTCCGAATTCCCAATTATGAGTTCCGAATTCCCAGTTCAGAATTCCGAGTTCCGAATTCCGAATTCCGAGTTCAGAAATCCGAGTTCCGAATTCCGAGTTCAGAATTCCGAGTTCCGAATTCTGAGTTTGGAATTCCGAATTTGGAATTACGAGTTCCGAATTCCGAATTCCAAATTAGGAGTTCGGAATTCCGAGTTCGGAATTCCGAGTTCGGAATTCCGAGTTCAGAATTCCGAGTTCAGAATTCCAAGTTCAGAATTCCGAGTTCAGAATTCCGAATCCCAAATTCCAAGTTCAGAATTTCGAATCCCAATTTCCAAGTTCAGAATTCCGAGTTTGGAATTCCAAGTTCCAAATTCCAAATTCTGAGTTCAGAATTCCGAGTTCAGAATTCCGAATCCCAAATTCCAAGTTCAGAATTCCGAGTGCAGAATTCTAAGTTCAGAATTCTGAGTTCCGAGTTCAGAATTCAAAGTTCCGAATTCCAAATTCCAAGTTTATTTATTTATTTATTTATTACTTAGATTTGTATGCCGCCCCTCTCCGAATTCCGAGTTTGGAATTCCGAGTATGGAATTCCAATTTCAAAATTCCAAATTCCAAATTCCGAGTTCGGAATTCTGAGTTCCGAGTTCAGAATTCCAAGTTCGAAATTCCAAGTTCGAAATTCCAAGTTCTGAATTCCAAGTTCTGAATTCCAAGTTCTGAATTCCAAGTTCTGAATTCCAAGTTCTGAATTCCAAGTTCAGAATTCCAAATTCTGAGTTCCGAATTCCCAATTCTGAGTTCCGAATTCCCAGTTCAGAATTCCGAGTTCAGAATTCCAAATTCCCAGTTCAGAATTCCGAGTTCCAAATTCCGAGTTTCAAATTCCGAGTTCAGAATTCTGAATTCCGAGTTCCGAATTCCGAATTTGGAATTATGAGTTCCGAATTCCAACTTCCAAATTAGGAGTTCGGAATTCCGAGTTCGGAATTCCGAGTTCAGAATTCCGAGTTCAGAATTCCGAGTTCAGAATTCCGAATCCCAAATTCCAAGTTCAGAATTTCGAATCCCAAATTCCAAGTTCAGAATTCCGAGTTTGGAATTCCAAGTTCCAAATTCCGAATTCCAAATTCCGAGTTCAGAATTCCGAGTTCAGAATTCCGAATCCCAAATTCCAAGTTCCAAATTCCGAGTTCAGAATTCTGTGTTCGGAATTCCGAGTTCAGAATTCGAAGTTCGGAATTCCGAGTTCAAAATTCCGAGTTCGGAATTCCGAGTTCAGAATTCCGAGTTCAGAATTCCACGTTTGGATTTCCGAGTTCAGAATTCCAAATTCCAAATTCCGAGTTCCAAATTCCGAGTTCCGAATTCTGTGTTCGGAATTCCGAGTTCAGAATTCGAAGTTCGGAATTCCGAGTTCAAAATTCCGAGTTCGGAATTCCGAGTTCAGAATTCCGATTTCAGAATTCCAAATTCCAATTTCAGAATTCCGAGTTCAGAATTCCGAATTCCAAATTCCGAGTTCCAAATTCTGAGTTCCAAATTCTGTGTTCCGAATTCCGAGTTCAGAATTCCAAGTTCGGAATTACGAGTAAAGAATTCCAAATTCCAAATTCCGAATTCGGAATTCCGAGTTCAGAATTCTGAGTTCCGAATTCTGAGTTCGGAATTCCGAGTTCAGAATTCCACGTTTGGATTTCCGAGTTCAGAATTCCAAATTCCAAATTCCGAGTTCCAAATTCCGAGTTCCGAATTCTGTGTTCGGAATTCCGTGTTCAGAATTCGAAGTTCAGAATTCCGAGTTCAGAATTCCAAATTCCGAGTTACAAATTCCGAGTTCCGAATTCTGTATTCGGAATTCCGAGTTCAGAATTCGAAGTTCGGAATTCCGAGTTCAGAATTCCAAATTCCAATTTCAGAATTCCGAGTTCGGAATTCCGAGTAACGAATTCCAAATTCCAAGTTCGAATTCCGAGTTCAGAATTCTGAATTCCAAATTCCAAGTTCAGAATTCCGAGTTCAGAATTCCAAATTCCGAGTTCAGAATTCCAAGTTCGGAATTCCAAGTTCGGAATTCCGAGTTCAGAATTCCAAATTCTGAGTTTGGAATTCTGAGTTTGGAATTCTGAGTTTGGAATTCCACGTTCAAAATTCCATGTTCGGAATTCCGAGTTTGGAATTCCGAGTATGGAATTCCAATTTCAAAATTCCAAATTCCAAATTCCGAGTTCGGAATTCTGAGTTCCGAGTTCAGAATTCCAAGTTCCAAATTCCAAGTTCTGAATTCCAAGTTCTGAATTCCAAGTTCAGAATTCCAAATTCTGAGTTCCGAATTCCCAATTCTGAGTTCCGAATTCCCAGTTCAGAATTCCAAGTTCAGAATTCCAAATTCCCAGTTCAGAATTCCGAGTTCCAAATTCCAAGTTCCGAATTCTGAGTTCAGAATTCCAAATTCCGAATTCCGAGTTCCGAATTCAGAGTTTGGAATTCCGAATTTGGAATTATGAGTTCCGAATTCCAACTTCCAAATTAGGAGTTCGGAATTCCGAGGTCAGAATTCCGAGTTCAGAATTCCGAATCCCAAATTCCAAGTTCAGAATTTCGAATCCCAAATTCCAAGTTCAGAATTCTGAGTTTGGAATTCCAAGTTCCAAATTCCGAATTCCAAATTCTGAGTTCGGAATTCCGTGTTCCGAATTTGGAATTCCAAGTTCCAAATTCCAAGTGCAGAATTCCGAGTGCAGAATTCTGAGTTCAGAATTCTGAGTTCCGAGTTCAGAATTCAAAGTTCCGAATTCCAAATTCCGAGTTTGGAATTCCGAGTTTGGAATTCTGAGTATGGAATTCCAATTTCAAAATTCCAAATTCCAAATTCCGAGTTCGGAATTCTGAGTTCCGAGTTCAGAATTCCAAGTTCAAAATTCCAAGTTCGAAATTCCAAGTTCTGAATTCCAAGTTCTGAATTCCAAGTTCTGAATTCCAAGTTCAGAATTCCAAATTCTGAGTTCCGAATTCCCAATTCTGAGTTCCGAATTCCCAGTTCAGAATTCCGAGTTCAGAATTCCAAATTCCCAGTTCAGAATTCCGAGTTCCAAATTCCGAGTTTCAAATTCCGAGTTCAGAATTCTGAATTCCGAGTTCCGAATTCCGAATTTGGAATTATGAGTTCCGAATTCCAACTTCCAAATTAGGAGTTCGGAATTCCGAGTTCGGAATTCCGAGTTCAGAATTCCGAGTTCAGAATTCCGAGTTCAGAATTCCGAATCCCAAATTCCAAGTTCAGAATTTCGAATCCCAAATTCCAAGTTCAGAATTCCGAGTTTGGAATTCCAAGTTCCAAATTCCGAATTCCAAATTCCGAGTTCAGAATTCCGAGTTCAGAATTCCGAATCCCAAATTCCAAGTTCCAAATTCCGAGTTCAGAATTCTGTGTTCGGAATTCCGAGTTCAGAATTCGAAGTTCGGAATTCCGAGTTCAAAATTCCGAGTTCGGAATTCCGAGTTCAGAATTCCGAGTTCAGAATTCCACGTTTGGATTTCCGAGTTCAGAATTCCAAATTCCAAATTCCGAGTTCCAAATTCCGAGTTCCGAATTCTGTGTTCGGAATTCCGAGTTCAGAATTCGAAGTTCGGAATTCCGAGTTCAAAATTCCGAGTTCGGAATTCCGAGTTCAGAATTCCGATTTCAGAATTCCAAATTCCAATTTCAGAATTCCGAGTTCAGAATTCCGAATTCCAAATTCCGAGTTCCAAATTCTGAGTTCCAAATTCTGTGTTCCGAATTCCGAGTTCAGAATTCCAAGTTCGGAATTACGAGTAAAGAATTCCAAATTCCAAATTCCGAATTCGGAATTCCGAGTTCAGAATTCTGAATTCCAAATTCCAAGTTCAGAATTCCGAGTTCAGAATTCCGAGTTTGGAATTCCGAGTTTGGAATTCCTAGTTCGAAATTCCAAGTTCGAAATTCCAAGTTCTGAATTCCAAGTTCTGAATTCCAAGTTCTGAATTCCAAGTTCAGAATTCCAAATTCTGAGTTCCGAATTCCCAATTCTGAGTTCCGAATTCCCAGTTCAGAATTCCGAGTTAAGAATTCCAAATTCCCAGTTCCGAATTCCGAATTCCGAGTTCCAAATTCCAAGTTCCAAATTCCGAGTTCAGAATTCTGAATTCCAAGTTCCGAATTCCAAATTCTGAGTTTGGAATTCTGAGTTTGGAATTCCACGTTCAAAATTCCATGTTCGGAATTCCGAGTTTGGAATTCCGAGTATGGAATTCCAATTTCAAAATTCCAAATTCCGAGTTCGGAATTCTGAGTTCCTAGTTAAGAATTCCAAGTTCAAAATTCCAAGTTCTGAATTCCAAGTTCAGAATTCCAAGTTCAGAATTCCAAATTCTGAGTTCCGAATTCCCAATTATGAGTTCCGAATTCCCAGTTCAGAATTCCGAGTTCCGAATTCCGAATTCCGAGTTCAGAAATCCGAGTTCCGAATTCCGAGTTCCGAATTCCGAGTTCAGAATTCCGAGTTTGGAATTCCAAATTTGGAATTACGAGTTCCGAATTCCGAATTCCAAATTAGGAGTTCGGAATTCCGAGTTCGGAATTCCGAGTTCAGAATTCCGAGTTCAGTATTCCGAATCCCAAATTCCAAGTTCAGAATTCCGAGTTTGGAATTCCAAGTTCCAAATTCCAAATTCTGAGTTCAGAATTCCGAGTTCAGAATTCCGAGTTCAGAATTCCGAATCCCAAATTCCAAGTTCAGAATTCCGAGTGCAGAATTCTAAGTTCAGAATTCTGAGTTCCGAGTTCAGAATTCAAAGTTCCGAATTCCAAATTCCAAGTTTATTTATTTATTTATTTATTACTTAGATTTGTATGCCGCCCCTCTCCGAATTCTGAGTTTGGAATTCTGAGTTCCGAATTCAAAATTCCGAGTTCAGAATTCTGAGTTCCGAATTCTGAGTTCGGAATTCCGAGTTCAGAATTCCACGTTTGGATTTCCGAGTTCACAATTCCAAATTCCAAATTCCGAGTTCCAAATTCCGAGTTCCGAATTCTGTGTTCAGAATTCCGAGTTCAGAATTCGAAGTTCGGAATTCCGAGTTCAGAATTCCAAATTCCAATTTCAGAATTCCAAGTTCAGAATTCCAAATTCTGAGTTCCGAATTCCCAATTATGAGTTCCGAATTCCCAGTTCAGAATTCCGAGTTCCGAATTCCGAATTCCGAGTTCAGAAATCCGAGTTCCGAATTCCGAGTTCAGAATTCCGAGTTCCGAATTCCGAATTCCGAATTCCGAGTTCAGAAATCCGAGTTCCGAATTCCGAGTTCAGAATTCCGAGTTCCGAATTCCGAGTTTGGAATTCCGAATTTGGAATTACGAGTTCCGAATTCCGAATTCCAAATTAGGAGTTCGGAATTTCGAGTTCGGAATTCCGAGTTCGGAATTCCGAGTTCGGAATTCCGAGTTCAGTATTCCGAGTTCAGTATTCCGAATCCCAAATTCCAAGTTTAGAATTTCGAATCCCAATTTCCAAGTTCAGAATTCCGAGTTTGGAATTCCAAGTTCCAAATTCCAAATTCTGAGTTCAGAATTCCGAGTTCAGAATTCCGAGTTCAGAATTCCGAATCCCAAATTCCAAGTTCAGAATTTCGAATTCCAAATTCCGAGTTCAGAATTCCGAGTTCAGAATTCCGAATCCCAAATTCCAAGTTCAGAATTCCGAGTGCAGAATTCTGAGTTCAGAATTCTAAGTTCCGAGTTCAGAATTCAAAGTTCCGAATTCCAAATTCCAAATTCCGAATTCCGAGTTCAGAATTCCACGTTTGGATTTCCGAGTTCAGAATTCCAAATTCCAAATTCCGAGTTCCAAATTCCGAGTTCCGAATTCTGTGTTCAGAATTCCGAGTTCAGAATTCGAAGTTCGGAATTCCGAGTTCAAAATTCCGAGTTCGGAATTCCGAGTTCAGAATTCCGATTTCAGAATTCCAAATTCCAATTTCAGAATTCCGAGTTCAGAATTCCGAATTCCAAATTCCGAGTTCCAAATTCTGAGTTCCAAATTCTGTGTTCCGAATTCCGAGTTCAGAATTCCAAGTTCGGAATTACGAGTAAAGAATTCCAAATTCCAAATTCCGAATTCGGAATTCCGAGTTCAGAATTCTGAATTCCAAATTCCAAGTTCAGAATTCCGAGTTCAGAATTCCGAGTTTGGAATTCCGAGTTTGGAATTCCTAGTTCGAAATTCCAAGTTCGAAATTCCAAGTTCTGAATTCCAAGTTCTGAATTCCAAGTTCAGAATTCCAAATTCTGAGTTCCGAATTCCCAATTCTGAGTTCAGAATTCCCAGTTCAGAATTCCGAGTTCAGAATTCCAAATTCCCAGTTCCGAATTCCGAGTTCCAAATTCCAAGTTCCAAATTCCGAGTTCAGAATTCTGAATTCCAAGTTCCGAATTCCAAATTCTGAGTTTGGAATTCTGAGTTTGGAATTCCACGTTCAAAATTCCATGTTCGGAATTCCGAGTTTGGAATTCCGAGTATGGAATTCCAATTTCAAAATTCCAAATTCCAAATTCCGAGTTCGGAATTCTGAGTTCCTAGTTAAGAATTCCAAGTTCGAAATTCCAAGTTCTGAATTCCAAGTTCAGAATTCCAAGTTCAGAATTCCAAATTCTGAGTTCCGAATTCCCAATTATGAGTTCCGAATTCCCAGTTCAGAATTCCGAGTTCCGAATTCCGAATTCCGAGTTCAGAAATCCGAGTTCCGAATTCCGAGTTCAGAATTCCGAGTTCCGAATTCCGAGTTTGGAATTCCGAATTTGGAATTCCGAGTTCAGTATTCCGAATCCCAAATTCCAAGTTCAGAATTTCGAATCCCAATTTCCAAGTTCAGAATTCCGAGTTTGGAATTCCAAGTTCCAAATTCCAAATTCTGAGTTCAGAATTCCGAGTTCAGAATTCCGAGTTCAAAATTCCGAATCCCAAATTCCAAGTTCAGAATTCCGAGTGCAGAATTCTAAGTTCAGAATTCTGAGTTCCGAGTTCAGAATTCAAAGTTCCGAATTCCAAATTCCAAGTTTATTTATTTATTTATTTATTACTTAGATTTGTATGCCGCCCCTCTCCGAATTCTGAGTTCCGAATTCTGAATTCCAAATTCCAAGTTCAGAATTCCGAGTTCAGAATTCCGAGTTTGGAATTCCGAGTTTGGAATTCCTAGTTCGAAATTCCAAGTTCGAAATTCCAAGTTCTGAATTCCAAGTTCTGAATTCCAAGTTCTGAATTCCAAGTTCAGAATTCCAAATTCTGAGTTCCGAATTCCCAATTCTGAGTTCAGAATTCCCAATTCTGAGTTCAGAATTCCGAGTTCAGAATTCCAAATTCCCAGTTCCGAATTCCGAGTTCCAAATTCCAAGTTCCAAATTCCAAATTCCGAGTTCAGAATTCTGAATTCCAAGTTCCGAATTCCAAATTCTGAGTTTGGAATTCTGAGTTTGGAATTCCACGTTCAAAATTCCATGTTCGGAATTCCGAGTTTGGAATTCCGAGTATGGAATTCCAATTTCAAAATTCAAAATTCAAAATTCCGAGTTCGGAATTCTGAGTTCCTAGTTAAGAATTCCAAGTTCGAAATTCCAAGTTCTGAATTCCAAGTTCAGAATTCCAAGTTCAGAATTCCAAATTCTGAGTTCCGAATTCCCAATTATGAGTTCCGAATTCCCAGTTCAGAATTCCGAGTTCCGAATTCCGAATTCCGAGTTCAGAAATCCGAGTTCCGAATTCCGAGTTCAGAATTCCGAGTTCCGAATTCCGAGTTTGGAATTCCGAATTTGGAATTACGAGTTCCGAATTCCGAATTCCAAATTAGGAGTTCGGAATTACGAGTTCGGAATTCCGAGTTCAGAATTCCGAGTTCAGTATTCCGAATCCCAAATTCCAAGTTCAGAATTTCGAATCCCAATTTCCAAGTTCAGAATTCCGAGTTTGGAATTCCAAGTTCCAAATTCCAAATTCTGAGTTCAGAATTCCGAGTTCAGAATTCCGAGTTCAGAATTCCGAATCCCAAATTCCGAGTTCAGAATTTCGAATCCCAATTTCCAAGTTCAGAATTCCGAGTTTGGAATTCCAAGTTCCAAATTCCAAATTCTGAGTTCAGAATTCCGAGTTCAGAATTCCGAGTTCAGAATTCCGAATCCCAAATTCCAAGTTCAGAATTTCGAATCCCAAATTCCAAGTTCAGAATTCCGAGTTTGGAATTCCAAGTTCCAAATTCCGAATTCCAAATTCCGAGTTCAGAATTCCGAGTTCAGAATTCCAAATCCCAAATTCCAAGTTCAGAATTCCGAGTGCAGAATTCTGAGTTCAGAATTCTAAGTTCCGAGTTCAGAATTCAAAGTTCCGAATTCCAAATTCCAAATTCCGAATTCCGAGTTCAGAATTCCACGTTTGGATTTCCGAGTTCAGAATTCCAAATTCCAAATTCTGAGTTCCAAATTCCGAGTTCCGAATTCTGTGTTCAGAATTCCGAGTTCGGAATTCTGAGTTCAGAATTCCGATTTCAGAATTCCAAATTCCAATTTCAGAATTCCGAGTTCCAAATTCCGAGTTCCGAATTCCGAGTTCCGAATTCCGAGTTTGGAATTCCGAATTTGGAATTACGAGTTCCGAATTCCGAATTCCAAATTAGGAGTTCGGAATTCCGAGTTCGGAATTCCGAGTTCAGAATTCCGAGTTCAGAATTCCGAGTTCAGAATTCCGAATCCCAAATTCCAAGTTCAGAATTTCGAATCCCAAATTCCAAGTTCAGAATTCCGAGTTTGGAATTCCAAGTTCCAAATTCCGAATTCCAAATTCCGAGTTCAGAATTCCGAGTTCAGAATTCCGAATCCCAAATTCCAAGTTCCAAATTCCGAGTTCAGAATTCTGTGTTCGGAATTCCGAGTTCAGAATTCGAAGTTCTGAATTCCAAGTTCAGAATTCCAAATTCTGAGTTCCGAATTCCCAATTCTGAGTTCAGAATTCCCAGTTCAGAATTCCGAGTTCAGAATTCCAAATTCCCAGTTCCGAATTCCGAGTTCCAAATTCCAAGTTCCAAATTCCGAGTTCAGAATTCTGAATTCCAAGTTCCGAATTCCAAATTCTGAGTTTGGAATTCTGAGTTTGGAATTCCACGTTCAAAATTCCATGTTCGGAATTCCGAGTTTGGAATTCCGAGTATGGAATTCCAATTTCAAAATTCCAAATTCCAAATTCCGAGTTCGGAATTCTGAGTTCCTAGTTAAGAATTCCAAGTTCGAAATTCCAAGTTCTGAATTCCAAGTTCAGAATTCCAAGTTCAGAATTCCAAATTCTGAGTTCCGAATTCCCAATTATGAGTTCCGAATTCCCAGTTCAGAATTCCGAGTTCCGAATTCCGAATTCCGAGTTCAGAAATCCGAGTTCCGAATTCCGAGTTCAGAATTCCGAGTTCCGAATTCCGAGTTTGGAATTCCGAATTTGGAATTCCGAGTTCAGTATTCCGAATCCCAAATTCCAAGTTCAGAATTTCGAATCCCAATTTCCAAGTTCAGAATTCCGAGTTTGGAATTCCAAGTTCCAAATTCCAAATTCTGAGTTCAGAATTCCGAGTTCAGAATTCCGAGTTCAAAATTCCGAATCCCAAATTCCAAGTTCAGAATTCCGAGTGCAGAATTCTAAGTTCAGAATTCTGAGTTCCGAGTTCAGAATTCAAAGTTCCGAATTCCAAATTCCAAGTTTATTTATTTATTTATTTATTACTTAGATTTGTATGCCGCCCCTCTCCGAATTCTGAGTTCCGAATTCTGAATTCCAAATTCCAAGTTCAGAATTCCGAGTTCAGAATTCCGAGTTTGGAATTCCGAGTTTGGAATTCCTAGTTCGAAATTCCAAGTTCGAAATTCCAAGTTCTGAATTCCAAGTTCTGAATTCCAAGTTCTGAATTCCAAGTTCAGAATTCCAAATTCTGAGTTCCGAATTCCCAATTCTGAGTTCAGAATTCCCAATTCTGAGTTCAGAATTCCGAGTTCAGAATTCCAAATTCCCAGTTCCGAATTCCGAGTTCCAAATTCCAAGTTCCAAATTCCAAATTCCGAGTTCAGAATTCTGAATTCCAAGTTCCGAATTCCAAATTCTGAGTTTGGAATTCTGAGTTTGGAATTCCACGTTCAAAATTCCATGTTCGGAATTCCGAGTTTGGAATTCCGAGTATGGAATTCCAATTTCAAAATTCAAAATTCAAAATTCCGAGTTCGGAATTCTGAGTTCCTAGTTAAGAATTCCAAGTTCGAAATTCCAAGTTCTGAATTCCAAGTTCAGAATTCCAAGTTCAGAATTCCAAATTCTGAGTTCCGAATTCCCAATTATGAGTTCCGAATTCCCAGTTCAGAATTCCGAGTTCCGAATTCCGAATTCCGAGTTCAGAAATCCGAGTTCCGAATTCCGAGTTCAGAATTCCGAGTTCCGAATTCCGAGTTTGGAATTCCGAATTTGGAATTACGAGTTCCGAATTCCGAATTCCAAATTAGGAGTTCGGAATTACGAGTTCGGAATTCCGAGTTCAGAATTCCGAGTTCAGTATTCCGAATCCCAAATTCCAAGTTCAGAATTTCGAATCCCAATTTCCAAGTTCAGAATTCCGAGTTTGGAATTCCAAGTTCCAAATTCCAAATTCTGAGTTCAGAATTCCGAGTTCAGAATTCCGAGTTCAGAATTCCGAATCCCAAATTCCGAGTTCAGAATTTCGAATCCCAATTTCCAAGTTCAGAATTCCGAGTTTGGAATTCCAAGTTCCAAATTCCAAATTCTGAGTTCAGAATTCCGAGTTCAGAATTCCGAGTTCAGAATTCCGAATCCCAAATTCCAAGTTCAGAATTTCGAATCCCAAATTCCAAGTTCAGAATTCCGAGTTTGGAATTCCAAGTTCCAAATTCCGAATTCCAAATTCCGAGTTCAGAATTCCGAGTTCAGAATTCCAAATCCCAAATTCCAAGTTCAGAATTCCGAGTGCAGAATTCTGAGTTCAGAATTCTAAGTTCCGAGTTCAGAATTCAAAGTTCCGAATTCCAAATTCCAAATTCCGAATTCCGAGTTCAGAATTCCACGTTTGGATTTCCGAGTTCAGAATTCCAAATTCCAAATTCTGAGTTCCAAATTCCGAGTTCCGAATTCTGTGTTCAGAATTCCGA
Source organism: Erythrolamprus reginae (assembly GCF_031021105.1). NCBI lineage: Eukaryota > Metazoa > Chordata > Lepidosauria > Squamata > Dipsadidae > Erythrolamprus > Erythrolamprus reginae. Next base: position 18,870 of record NW_027248585.1, on the reverse strand, counting down.
GTTCGGAATTCTGAGTTCAGAATTCCGATTTCAGAATTCCAAATTCCAATTTCAGAATTCCGAGTTCCAAATTCCGAGTTCCGAATTCCGAGTTCCGAATTCCGAGTTTGGAATTCCGAATTTGGAATTACGAGTTCCGAATTCCGAATTCCAAATTAGGAGTTCGGAATTCCGAGTTCGGAATTCCGAGTTCAGAATTCCGAGTTCAGAATTCCGAGTTCAGAATTCCGAATCCCAAATTCCAAGTTCAGAATTTCGAATCCCAAATTCCAAGTTCAGAATTCCGAGTTTGGAATTCCAAGTTCCAAATTCCGAATTCCAAATTCCGAGTTCAGAATTCCGAGTTCAGAATTCCGAATCCCAAATTCCAAGTTCCAAATTCCGAGTTCAGAATTCTGTGTTCGGAATTCCGAGTTCAGAATTCGAAGTTCTGAATTCCAAGTTCAGAATTCCAAATTCTGAGTTCCGAATTCCCAATTCTGAGTTCAGAATTCCCAGTTCAGAATTCCGAGTTCAGAATTCCAAATTCCCAGTTCCGAATTCCGAGTTCCAAATTCCAAGTTCCAAATTCCGAGTTCAGAATTCTGAATTCCAAGTTCCGAATTCCAAATTCTGAGTTTGGAATTCTGAGTTTGGAATTCCACGTTCAAAATTCCATGTTCGGAATTCCGAGTTTGGAATTCCGAGTATGGAATTCCAATTTCAAAATTCCAAATTCCAAATTCCGAGTTCGGAATTCTGAGTTCCTAGTTAAGAATTCCAAGTTCGAAATTCCAAGTTCTGAATTCCAAGTTCAGAATTCCAAGTTCAGAATTCCAAATTCTGAGTTCCGAATTCCCAATTATGAGTTCCGAATTCCCAGTTCAGAATTCCGAGTTCCGAATTCCGAATTCCGAGTTCAGAAATCCGAGTTCCGAATTCCGAGTTCAGAATTCCGAGTTCCGAATTCCGAGTTTGGAATTCCGAATTTGGAATTCCGAGTTCAGTATTCCGAATCCCAAATTCCAAGTTCAGAATTTCGAATCCCAATTTCCAAGTTCAGAATTCCGAGTTTGGAATTCCAAGTTCCAAATTCCAAATTCTGAGTTCAGAATTCCGAGTTCAGAATTCCGAGTTCAAAATTCCGAATCCCAAATTCCAAGTTCAGAATTCCGAGTGCAGAATTCTAAGTTCAGAATTCTGAGTTCCGAGTTCAGAATTCAAAGTTCCGAATTCCAAATTCCAAGTTTATTTATTTATTTATTTATTACTTAGATTTGTATGCCGCCCCTCTCCGAATTCTGAGTTCCGAATTCTGAATTCCAAATTCCAAGTTCAGAATTCCGAGTTCAGAATTCCGAGTTTGGAATTCCGAGTTTGGAATTCCTAGTTCGAAATTCCAAGTTCGAAATTCCAAGTTCTGAATTCCAAGTTCTGAATTCCAAGTTCTGAATTCCAAGTTCAGAATTCCAAATTCTGAGTTCCGAATTCCCAATTCTGAGTTCAGAATTCCCAATTCTGAGTTCAGAATTCCGAGTTCAGAATTCCAAATTCCCAGTTCCGAATTCCGAGTTCCAAATTCCAAGTTCCAAATTCCAAATTCCGAGTTCAGAATTCTGAATTCCAAGTTCCGAATTCCAAATTCTGAGTTTGGAATTCTGAGTTTGGAATTCCACGTTCAAAATTCCATGTTCGGAATTCCGAGTTTGGAATTCCGAGTATGGAATTCCAATTTCAAAATTCAAAATTCAAAATTCCGAGTTCGGAATTCTGAGTTCCTAGTTAAGAATTCCAAGTTCGAAATTCCAAGTTCTGAATTCCAAGTTCAGAATTCCAAGTTCAGAATTCCGAGTTCCGAATTCCGAATTCCGAGTTCAGAAATCCGAGTTCCGAATTCCGAGTTCAGAATTCCGAGTTCCGAATTCCGAGTTTGGAATTCCGAATTTGGAATTACGAGTTCCGAATTCCGAATTCCAAATTAGGAGTTCGGAATTACGAGTTCGGAATTCCGAGTTCAGAATTCCGAGTTCAGTATTCCGAATCCCAAATTCCAAGTTCAGAATTTCGAATCCCAATTTCCAAGTTCAGAATTCCGAGTTTGGAATTCCAAGTTCCAAATTCCAAATTCTGAGTTCAGAATTCCGAGTTCAGAATTCCGAGTTCAGAATTCCGAATCCCAAATTCCGAGTTCAGAATTTCGAATCCCAATTTCCAAGTTCAGAATTCCGAGTTTGGAATTCCAAGTTCCAAATTCCAAATTCTGAGTTCAGAATTCCGAGTTCAGAATTCCGAGTTCAGAATTCCGAATCCCAAATTCCAAGTTCAGAATTTCGAATCCCAAATTCCAAGTTCAGAATTCCGAGTTTGGAATTCCAAGTTCCAAATTCCGAATTCCAAATTCCGAGTTCAGAATTCCGAGTTCAGAATTCCAAATCCCAAATTCCAAGTTCAGAATTCCGAGTGCAGAATTCTGAGTTCAGAATTCTAAGTTCCGAGTTCAGAATTCAAAGTTCCGAATTCCAAATTCCAAATTCCGAATTCCAAGTTCAGAATTCCACGTTTGGATTTCCGAGTTCAGAATTCCAAATTCCAAATTCTGAGTTCCAAATTCCGAGTTCCGAATTCTGTGTTCAGAATTCCGAGTTCGGAATTCTGAGTTCAGAATTCCGATTTCAGAATTCCAAATTCCAATTTCAGAATTCCGAGTTCCGAATTCCGAGTTCCGAATTCCGAGTTCCGAATTCCGAGTTTGGAATTCCGAATTTGGAATTACGAGTTCCGAATTCCGAATTCCAAATTAGGAGTTCGGAATTCCGAGTTCGGAATTCCGAGTTCAGAATTCCGAGTTCAGAATTCCGAGTTCAGAATTCCGAATCCCAAATTCCAAGTTCAGAATTTCGAATCCCAAATTCCAAGTTCAGAATTCCGAGTTTGGAATTCCAAGTTCCAAATTCCGAATTCCAAATTCCGAGTTCAGAATTCCGAGTTCAGAATTCCGAATCCCAAATTCCAAGTTCCAAATTCCGAGTTCAGAATTCTGTGTTCGGAATTCCGAGTTCAGAATTCGAAGTTCGGAATTCCGAGTTCAAAATTCCGAGTTCGGAATTCCGAGTTCAGAATTCCGAGTTCAGAATTCCACGTTTGGATTTCCGAGTTCAGAATTCCAAATTCCAAATTCCGAGTTCCAAATTCCGAGTTCCGAATTCTGTGTTCGGAATTCCGAGTTCAGAATTCGAAGTTCGGAATTCCGAGTTCAAAATTCCGAGTTCGGAATTCCGAGTTCAGAATTCCGATTTCAGAATTCCAAATTCCAATTTCAGAATTCCGAGTTCAGAATTCCGAATTCCAAATTCCGAGTTCCAAATTCTGAGTTCCAAATTCTGTGTTCCGAATTCCGAGTTCAGAATTCCAAGTTCGGAATTACGAGTAAAGAATTCCAAATTCCAAATTCCGAATTCGGAATTCCGAGTTCAGAATTCTGAATTCCAAATTCCAAGTTCAGAATTCCGAGTTCAGAATTCCGAGTTTGGAATTCCGAGTTTGGAATTCCTAGTTCGAAATTCCAAGTTCGAAATTCCAAGTTCTGAATTCCAAGTTCTGAATTCCAAGTTCTGAATTCCAAGTTCAGAATTCCAAATTCTGAGTTCCGAATTCCCAATTCTGAGTTCCGAATTCCCAGTTCAGAATTCCGAGTTAAGAATTCCAAATTCCCAGTTCCGAATTCCGAATTCCGAGTTCCAAATTCCAAGTTCCAAATTCCGAGTTCAGAATTCTGAATTCCAAGTTCCGAATTCCAAATTCTGAGTTTGGAATTCTGAGTTTGGAATTCCACGTTCAAAATTCCATGTTCGGAATTCCGAGTTTGGAATTCCGAGTATGGAATTCCAATTTCAAAATTCCAAATTCCGAGTTCGGAATTCTGAGTTCCTAGTTAAGAATTCCAAGTTCAAAATTCCAAGTTCTGAATTCCAAGTTCAGAATTCCAAGTTCAGAATTCCAAATTCTGAGTTCCGAATTCCCAATTATGAGTTCCGAATTCCCAGTTCAGAATTCCGAGTTCCGAATTCCGAATTCCGAGTTCAGAAATCCGAGTTCCGAATTCCGAGTTCCGAATTCCGAGTTCAGAATTCCGAGTTTGGAATTCCAAATTTGGAATTACGAGTTCCGAATTCCGAATTCCAAATTAGGAGTTCGGAATTCCGAGTTCGGAATTCCGAGTTCAGAATTCCGAGTTCAGTATTCCGAATCCCAAATTCCAAGTTCAGAATTCCGAGTTTGGAATTCCAAGTTCCAAATTCCAAATTCTGAGTTCAGAATTCCGAGTTCAGAATTCCGAGTTCAGAATTCCGAATCCCAAATTCCAAGTTCAGAATTCCGAGTGCAGAATTCTAAGTTCAGAATTCTGAGTTCCGAGTTCAGAATTCAAAGTTCCGAATTCCAAATTCCAAGTTTATTTATTTATTTATTTATTACTTAGATTTGTATGCCGCCCCTCTCCGAATTCTGAGTTTGGAATTCTGAGTTCCGAATTCAAAATTCCGAGTTCAGAATTCTGAGTTCCGAATTCTGAGTTCGGAATTCCGAGTTCAGAATTCCACGTTTGGATTTCCGAGTTCACAATTCCAAATTCCAAATTCCGAGTTCCAAATTCCGAGTTCCGAATTCTGTGTTCAGAATTCCGAGTTCAGAATTCGAAGTTCGGAATTCCGAGTTCAGAATTCCAAATTCCAATTTCAGAATTCCAAGTTCAGAATTCCAAATTCTGAGTTCCGAATTCCCAATTATGAGTTCCGAATTCCCAGTTCAGAATTCCGAGTTCCGAATTCCGAATTCCGAGTTCAGAAATCCGAGTTCCGAATTCCGAGTTCAGAATTCCGAGTTCCGAATTCCGAATTCCGAATTCCGAGTTCAGAAATCCGAGTTCCGAATTCCGAGTTCAGAATTCCGAGTTCCGAATTCCGAGTTTGGAATTCCGAATTTGGAATTACGAGTTCCGAATTCCGAATTCCAAATTAGGAGTTCGGAATTTCGAGTTCGGAATTCCGAGTTCGGAATTCCGAGTTCGGAATTCCGAGTTCAGTATTCCGAGTTCAGTATTCCGAATCCCAAATTCCAAGTTTAGAATTTCGAATCCCAATTTCCAAGTTCAGAATTCCGAGTTTGGAATTCCAAGTTCCAAATTCCAAATTCTGAGTTCAGAATTCCGAGTTCAGAATTCCGAGTTCAGAATTCCGAATCCCAAATTCCAAGTTCAGAATTTCGAATTCCAAATTCCGAGTTCAGAATTCCGAGTTCAGAATTCCGAATCCCAAATTCCAAGTTCAGAATTCCGAGTGCAGAATTCTGAGTTCAGAATTCTAAGTTCCGAGTTCAGAATTCAAAGTTCCGAATTCCAAATTCCAAATTCCGAATTCCGAGTTCAGAATTCCACGTTTGGATTTCCGAGTTCAGAATTCCAAATTCCAAATTCCGAGTTCCAAATTCCGAGTTCCGAATTCTGTGTTCAGAATTCCGAGTTCAGAATTCGAAGTTCGGAATTCCGAGTTCAAAATTCCGAGTTCGGAATTCCGAGTTCAGAATTCCGATTTCAGAATTCCAAATTCCAATTTCAGAATTCCGAGTTCAGAATTCCGAATTCCAAATTCCGAGTTCCAAATTCTGAGTTCCAAATTCTGTGTTCCGAATTCCGAGTTCAGAATTCCAAGTTCGGAATTACGAGTAAAGAATTCCAAATTCCGAATTCGGAATTCCGAGTTCAGAATTCTGAATTCCAAATTCCAAGTTCAGAATTCCGAGTTCAGAATTCCGAGTTTGGAATTCCGAGTTTGGAATTCCTAGTTCGAAATTCCAAGTTCGAAATTCCAAGTTCTGAATTCCAAGTTCTGAATTCCAAGTTCAGAATTCCAAATTCTGAGTTCCGAATTCCCAATTCTGAGTTCAGAATTCCCAGTTCAGAATTCCGAGTTCAGAATTCCAAATTCCCAGTTCCGAATTCCGAGTTCCAAATTCCAAGTTCCAAATTCCGAGTTCAGAATTCTGAATTCCAAGTTCCGAATTCCAAATTCTGAGTTTGGAATTCTGAGTTTGGAATTCCACGTTCAAAATTCCATGTTCGGAATTCCGAGTTTGGAATTCCGAGTATGGAATTCCAATTTCAAAATTCCAAATTCCAAATTCCGAGTTCGGAATTCTGAGTTCCTAGTTAAGAATTCCAAGTTCGAAATTCCAAGTTCTGAATTCCAAGTTCAGAATTCCAAGTTCAGAATTCCAAATTCTGAGTTCCGAATTCCCAATTATGAGTTCCGAATTCCCAGTTCAGAATTCCGAGTTCCGAATTCCGAATTCCGAGTTCAGAAATCCGAGTTCCGAATTCCGAGTTCAGAATTCCGAGTTCCGAATTCCGAGTTTGGAATTCCAAATTTGGAATTCCGAGTTCAGTATTCCGAATCCCAAATTCCAAGTTCAGAATTTCGAATCCCAATTTCCAAGTTCAGAATTCCGAGTTTGTTATTCCAAGTTCCAAATTCCAAATTCTGAGTTCAGAATTCCGAGTTCAGAATTCCGAGTTCAAAATTCCGAATCCCAAATTCCAAGTTCAGAATTCCGAGTGCAGAATTCTAAGTTCAGAATTCTGAGTTCCGAGTTCAGAATTCAAAGTTCCGAATTCCAAATTCCAAGTTTATTTATTTATTTATTTATTACTTAGATTTGTATGCCGCCCCTCTCCGAATTCTGAGTTCCGAATTCTGAATTCCAAATTCCAAGTTCAGAATTCCGAGTTCAGAATTCCGAGTTTGGAATTCCGAGTTTGGAATTCCTAGTTCGAAATTCCAAGTTCGAAATTCCAAGTTCTGAATTCCAAGTTCTGAATTCCAAGTTTGGAATTCCGAGTTTGGAATTCCTAGTTCGAAATTCCAAGTTCGAAATTCCAAGTTCAGAATTCCGAGTTCAGAATTCCGAGTTTGGAATTCCGAGTTTGGAATTCCTAGTTCGAAATTCCAAGTTCGAAATTCCAAGTTCTGAATTCCAAGTTCTGAATTCCAAGTTCAGAATTCCAAATTCTGAGTTCCGAATTCCCAATTCTGAGTTCAGAATTCCCAGTTCAGAATTCCGAGTTCAGAATTCCAAATTCCCAGTTCCGAATTCCGAGTTCCAAATTCCAAGTTCCAAATTCCGAGTTCAGAATTCTGAATTCCAAGTTCCGAATTCCAAATTCTGAGTTTGGAATTCTGAGTTTGGAATTCCACGTTCAAAATTCCATGTTCGGAATTCCGAGTTTGGAATTCCGAGTATGGAATTCCAATTTCAAAATTCCAAATTCCAAATTCCGAGTTCGGAATTCTGAGTTCCTAGTTAAGAATTCCAAGTTCGAAATTCCAAGTTCTGAATTCCAAGTTCAGAATTCCAAGTTCAGAATTCCAAATTCTGAGTTCCGAATTCCCAATTATGAGTTCCGAATTCCCAGTTCAGAATTCCGAGTTCCGAATTCCGAATTCCGAGTTCAGAAATCCGAGTTCCGAATTCCGAGTTCAGAATTCCGAGTTCCGAATTCCGAGTTTGGAATTCCGAATTTGGAATTCCGAGTTCAGTATTCCGAATCCCAAATTCCAAGTTCAGAATTTCGAATCCCAATTTCCAAGTTCAGAATTCCGAGTTTGGAATTCCAAGTTCCAAATTCCAAATTCTGAGTTCAGAATTCCGAGTTCAGAATTCCGAGTTCAAAATTCCGAATCCCAAATTCCAAGTTCAGAATTCCGAGTGCAGAATTCTAAGTTCAGAATTCTGAGTTCCGAGTTCAGAATTCAAAGTTCCGAATTCCAAATTCCAAGTTTATTTATTTATTTATTTATTACTTAGATTTGTATGCCGCCCCTCTCCGAATTCTGAGTTCCGAATTCTGAATTCCAAATTCCAAGTTCAGAATTCCGAGTTCAGAATTCCGAGTTTGGAATTCCGAGTTTGGAATTCCTAGTTCGAAATTCCAAGTTCGAAATTCCAAGTTCTGAATTCCAAGTTCTGAATTCCAAGTTCTGAATTCCAAGTTCAGAATTCCAAATTCTGAGTTCCGAATTCCCAATTCTGAGTTCAGAATTCCCAATTCTGAGTTCAGAATTCCGAGTTCAGAATTCCAAATTCCCAGTTCCGAATTCCGAGTTCCAAATTCCAAGTTCCAAATTCCAAATTCCGAGTTCAGAATTCTGAATTCCAAGTTCCGAATTCCAAATTCTGAGTTTGGAATTCTGAGTTTGGAATTCCACGTTCAAAATTCCATGTTCGGAATTCCGAGTTTGGAATTCCGAGTATGGAATTCCAATTTCAAAATTCAAAATTCAAAATTCCGAGTTCGGAATTCTGAGTTCCTAGTTAAGAATTCCAAGTTCGAAATTCCAAGTTCTGAATTCCAAGTTCAGAATTCCAAGTTCAGAATTCCAAATTCTGAGTTCCGAATTCCCAATTATGAGTTCCGAATTCCCAGTTCAGAATTCCGAGTTCCGAATTCCGAATTCCCAGTTCAGAAATCCGAGTTCCGAATTCCGAGTTCAGAATTCCGAGTTCCGAATTCCGAGTTTGGAATTCCGAATTTGGAATTACGAGTTCCGAATTCCGAATTCCAAATTAGGAGTTCGGAATTACGAGTTCGGAATTCCGAGTTCAGAATTCCGAGTTCAGTATTCCGAATCCCAAATTCCAAGTTCAGAATTTCGAATCCCAATTTCCAAGTTCAGAATTCCGAGTTTGGAATTCCAAGTTCCAAATTCCAAATTCTGAGTTCAGAATTCCGAGTTCAGAATTCCGAGTTCAGAATTCCGAATCCCAAATTCCGAGTTCAGAATTTCGAATCCCAATTTCCAAGTTCAGAATTCCGAGTTTGGAATTCCAAGTTCCAAATTCCAAATTCTGAGTTCAGAATTCCGAGTTCAGAATTCCGAGTTCAGAATTCCGAATCCCAAATTCCAAGTTCAGAATTTCGAATCCCAAATTCCAAGTTCAGAATTCCGAGTTTGGAATTCCAAGTTCCAAATTCCGAATTCCAAATTCCGAGTTCAGAATTCCGAGTTCAGAATTCCAAATCCCAAATTCCAAGTTCAGAATTCCGAGTGCAGAATTCTGAGTTCAGAATTCTAAGTTCCGAGTTCAGAATTCAAAGTTCCGAATTCCAAATTCCAAATTCCGAATTCCGAGTTCAGAATTCCACGTTTGGATTTCCGAGTTCAGAATTCCAAATTCCAAATTCTGAGTTCCAAATTCCGAGTTCCGAATTCTGTGTTCAGAATTCCGAGTTTGGAATTCTGAGTTCAGAATTCCGATTTCAGAATTCCAAATTCCAATTTCAGAATTCCGAGTTCCGAATTCCGAGTTCCGAATTCCGAGTTCCGAATTCCGAGTTTGGAATTCCGAATTTGGAATTACGAGTTCCGAATTCCGAATTCCAAATTAGGAGTTCGGAATTCCGAGTTCGGAATTCCGAGTTCGGAATTCCGAGTTCAGAATTCCGAGTTCAGTATTCCGAGTTCAGTATTCCGAATCCCAAATTCCAAGTTCAGAATTTCGAATCCCAATTTCCAAGTTCAGAATTCCGAGTTTGGAATTCCAAGTTCCAAATTCCAAATTCTGAGTTCAGAATTCCGAGTTCAGAATTCCGAGTTCAGAATTCCGAATCCCAAATTCCAAGTTCAGAATTTCGAATCCCAAATTCCAAGTTCAGAATTCCGAGTTTGGAATTCCAAGTTCCAAATTCCGAATTCCAAATTCCGAGTTCAGAATTCCGAGTTCAGAATTCCGAATCCCAAATTCCAAGTTCAGAATTCCGAGTGCAGAATTCTGAGTTCAGAATTCTAAGTTCCGAGTTCAGAATTCAAAGTTCCGAATTCCAAATTCCAAATTCCGAATTCCGAGTTCAGAATTCCACGTTTGGATTTCCGAGTTCAGAATTCCAAATTCCAAATTCCGAGTTCCAAATTCCGAGTTCCGAATTCTGTGTTCAGAATTCCGAGTTCAGAATTCGAAGTTCGGAATTCCGAGTTCAAAATTCCGAGTTCGGAATTCCGAGTTCAGAATTCCGATTTCAGAATTCCTAATTCCAATTTCAGAATTCCGAGTTCAGAATTCCGAATTCCTAATTCCGAGTTCCAAATTCTGAGTTCCAAATTCTGTGTTCCGAATTCCGAGTTCAGAATTCCAAGTTCGGAATTACGAGTAAAGAATTCCAAATTCCAAATTCCGAATTCGGAATTCCGAGTTCAGAATTCTGAATTCCAAATTCCAAGTTCAGAATTCCGAGTTCAGAATTCCGAGTTTGGAATTCTGAGTTTGGAATTCCTAGTTCGAAATTCCAAGTTCGAAATTCCAAGTTCTGAATTCCAAGTTCTGAATTCCAAGTTCAGAATTCCAAATTCTGAGTTCCGAATTCCCAATTCCCAGTTCAGAATTCCCAGTTCAGAATTCCGAGTTCAGAATTCCAAATTCCCAGTTCCGAATTCCGAGTTCCAAATTCCAAGTTCCAAATTCCGAGTTCAGAATTCTGAATTCCAAGTTCCGAATTCCAAATTCTGAGTTTGGAATTCTGAGTTTGGAATTCCACGTTCAAAATTCCATGTTCGGAATTCCGAGTTTGGAATTCCGAGTATGGAATTCCAATTTCAAAATTCAAAATTCCAAATTCCGAGTTCGGAATTCTGAGTTCCTAGTTAAGAATTCCAAGTTCGAAATTCCAAGTTCTGAATTCCAAGTTCAGAATTCCAAGTTCAGAATTCCAAATTCTGAGTTCCGAATTCCCAATTATGAGTTCCGAATTCCCAGTTCAGAATTCCGAGTTCCGAATTCCGAATTCCGAGTTCAGAAATCCGAGTTCCGAATTCCGAGTTCAGAATTCCGAGTTCCGAATTCCGAGTTTGGAATTACGAGTTCCGAATTCCGAATTCCAAATTAGGAGTTCGGAATTCCGAGTTCGGAATTCCGAGTTCAGAATTCCGAGTTCAGTATTCCGAATCCCAAATTCCAAGTTCAGAATTTCGAATCCCAATTTCCAAGTTCAGAATTCCGAGTTTGGAATTCCAAGTTCCAAATTCCAAATTCTGAGTTCAGAATTCCGAGTTCAGAATTCCGAGTTCAGAATTCCGAATCCCAAATTCCAAGTTCAGAATTCCGAGTGCAGAATTCTAAGTTCAGAATTCTGAGTTCCGAGTTCAGAATTCAAAGTTCCGAATTCCAAATTCCAAGTTTATTTATTTATTTATTTATTACTTAGATTTGTATGCCGTCCCTCTCCGAATTCTGAGTTTGGAATTCTGAGTTCCGAATTCAAAATTCCGAGTTCAGAATTCTGAGTTCCGAATTCTGAGTTCGGAATTCCGAGTTCAGAATTCCACGTTTGGATTTCCGAGTTCACAATTCCAAATTCCAAATTCCGAGTTCCAAATTCCGAGTTCCGAATTCTGTGTTCAGAATTCCGAGTTCAGAATTCGAAGTTCGGAATTCCGAGTTCAGAATTCCAAATTCCAATTTCAGAATTCCAAGTTCAGAATTCCAAATTCTGAGTTCCGAATTCCCAATTATGAGTTCCGAATTCCCAGTTCAGAATTCCGAGTTCCGAATTCCGAATTCCGAGTTCAGAAATCCGAGTTCCGAATTCCGAGTTCAGAATTCCGAGTTCCGAATTCCGAATTCCGAATTCCGAGTTCAGAAATCCGAGTTCCGAATTCCGAGTTCAGAATTCCGAGTTCCGAATTCCGAGTTTGGAATTCCGAATTTGGAATTACGAGTTCCGAATTCCGAATTCCAAATTAGGAGTTCGGAATTTCGAGTTCGGAATTCCGAGTTCGGAATTCCGAGTTCGGAATTCCGAGTTCAGTATTCCGAGTTCAGTATTCCGAATCCCAAATTCCAAGTTTAGAATTTCGAATCCCAATTTCCAAGTTCAGAATTCCGAGTTTGGAATTCCAAGTTCCAAATTCCAAATTCTGAGTTCAGAATTCCGAGTTCAGAATTCCGAGTTCAGAATTCCGAATCCCAAATTCCAAGTTCAGAATTTCGAATTCCAAATTCCGAGTTCAGAATTCCGAGTTCAGAATTCCGAATCCCAAATTCCAAGTTCAGAATTCCGAGTGCAGAATTCTGAGTTCAGAATTCTAAGTTCCGAGTTCAGAATTCAAAGTTCCGAATTCCAAATTCCAAATTCCGAATTCCGAGTTCAGAATTCCACGTTTGGATTTCCGAGTTCAGAATTCCAAATTCCAAATTCCGAGTTCCAAATTCCGAGTTCCGAATTCTGTGTTCAGAATTCCGAGTTCAGAATTCGAAGTTCGGAATTCCGAGTTCAAAATTCCGAGTTCGGAATTCCGAGTTCAGAATTCCGATTTCAGAATTCCAAATTCCAATTTCAGAATTCCGAGTTCAGAATTCCGAATTCCAAATTCCGAGTTCCAAATTCTGAGTTCCAAATTCTGTGTTCCGAATTCCGAGTTCAGAATTCCAAGTTCGGAATTACGAGTAAAGAATTCCAAATTCCAAATTCCGAATTCGGAATTCCGAGTTCAGAATTCTGAATTCCAAATTCCAAGTTCAGAATTCCGAGTTCAGAATTCCGAGTTTGGAATTCCGAGTTTGGAATTCCTAGTTCGAAATTCCAAGTTCGAAATTCCAAGTTCTGAATTCCAAGTTCTGAATTCCAAGTTCAGAATTCCAAATTCTGAGTTCCGAATTCCCAATTCTGAGTTCAGAATTCCCAGTTCAGAATTCCGAGTTCAGAATTCCAAATTCCCAGTTCCGAATTCCGAGTTCCAAATTCCAAGTTCCAAATTCCGAGTTCAGAATTCTGAATTCCAAGTTCCGAATTCCAAATTCTGAGTTTGGAATTCTGAGTTTGGAATTCCACGTTCAAAATTCCATGTTCGGAATTCCGAGTTTGGAATTCCGAGTATGGAATTCCAATTTCAAAATTCCAAATTCCAAATTCCGAGTTCGGAATTCTGAGTTCCTAGTTAAGAATTCCAAGTTCGAAATTCCAAGTTCTGAATTCCAAGTTCAGAATTCCAAGTTCAGAATTCCAAATTCTGAGTTCCGAATTCCCAATTATGAGTTCCGAATTCCCAGTTCAGAATTCCGAGTTCCGAATTCCGAATTCCGAGTTCAGAAATCCGAGTTCCGAATTCCGAGTTCAGAATTCCGAGTTCCGAATTCCGAGTTTGGAATTCCGAATTTGGAATTCCGAGTTCAGTATTCCGAATCCCAAATTCCAAGTTCAGAATTTCGAATCCCAATTTCCAAGTTCAGAATTCCGAGTTTGGAATTCCAAGTTCCAAATTCCAAATTCTGAGTTCAGAATTCCGAGTTCAGAATTCCGAGTTCAAAATTCCGAATCCCAAATTCCAAGTTCAGAATTCCGAGTGCAGAATTCTAAGTTCAGAATTCTGAGTTCCGAGTTCAGAATTCAAAGTTCCGAATTCCAAATTCCAAGTTTATTTATTTATTTATTTATTACTTAGATTTGTATGCCGCCCCTCTCCGAATTCTGAGTTCCGAATTCTGAATTCCAAATTCCAAGTTCAGAATTCCGAGTTCAGAATTCCGAGTTTGGAATTCCGAGTTTGGAATTCCTAGTTCGAAATTCCAAGTTCGAAATTCCAAGTTCTGAATTCCAAGTTCTGAATTCCAAGTTCTGAATTCCAAGTTCAGAATTCCAAATTCTGAGTTCCGAATTCCCAATTCTGAGTTCAGAATTCCCAATTCTGAGTTCAGAATTCCGAGTTCAGAATTCCAAATTCCCAGTTCCGAATTCCGAGTTCCAAATTCCAAGTTCCAAATTCCAAATTCCGAGTTCAGAATTCTGAATTCCAAGTTCCGAATTCCAAATTCTGAGTTTGGAATTCTGAGTTTGGAATTCCACGTTCAAAATTCCATGTTCGGAATTCCGAGTTTGGAATTCCGAGTATGGAATTCCAATTTCAAAATTCAAAATTCAAAATTCCGAGTTCGGAATTCTGAGTTCCTAGTTAAGAATTCCAAGTTCGAAATTCCAAGTTCTGAATTCCAAGTTCAGAATTCCAAGTTCAGAATTCCAAATTCTGAGTTCCGAATTCCCAATTATGAGTTCCGAATTCCCAGTTCAGAATTCCGAGTTCCGAATTCCGAATTCCGAGTTCAGAAATCCGAGTTCCGAATTCCGAGTTCAGAATTCCGAGTTCCGAATTCCGAGTTTGGAATTCCGAATTTGGAATTACGAGTTCCGAATTCCGAATTCCAAATTAGGAGTTCGGAATTACGAGTTCGGAATTCCGAGTTCAGAATTCCGAGTTCAGTATTCCGAATCCCAAATTCCAAGTTCAGAATTTCGAATCCCAATTTCCAAGTTCAGAATTCCGAGTTTGGAATTCCAAGTTCCAAATTCCAAATTCTGAGTTCAGAATTCCGAGTTCAGAATTCCGAGTTCAGAATTCCGAATCCCAAATTCCGAGTTCAGAATTTCGAATCCCAATTTCCAAGTTCAGAATTCCGAGTTTGGAATTCCAAGTTCCAAATTCCAAATTCTGAGTTCAGAATTCCGAGTTCAGAATTCCGAGTTCAGAATTCCGAATCCCAAATTCCAAGTTCAGAATTTCGAATCCCAAATTCCAAGTTCAGAATTCCGAGTTTGGAATTCCAAGTTCCAAATTCCGAATTCCAAATTCCGAGTTCAGAATTCCGAGTTCAGAATTCCAAATCCCAAATTCCAAGTTCAGAATTCCGAGTGCAGAATTCTGAGTTCAGAATTCTAAGTTCCGAGTTCAGAATTCAAAGTTCCGAATTCCAAATTCCAAATTCCGAATTCCGAGTTCAGAATTCCACGTTTGGATTTCCGAGTTCAGAATTCCAAATTCCAAATTCTGAGTTCCAAATTCCGAGTTCCGAATTCTGTGTTCAGAATTCCGAGTTCGGAATTCTGAGTTCAGAATTCCGATTTCAGAATTCCAAATTCCAATTTCAGAATTCCGAGTTCCGAATTCCGAGTTCCGAATTCCGAGTTCCGAATTCCGAGTTTGGAATTCCGAATTTGGAATTACGAGTTCCGAATTCCGAATTCCAAATTAGGAGTTCGGAATTCCGAGTTCGGAATTCCGAGTTCGGAATTCCGAGTTCAGAATTCCGAGTTCAGTATTCCGAGTTCAGTATTCCGAATCCCAAATTCCAAGTTCAGAATTTCGAATCCCAATTTCCAAGTTCAGAATTCCGAGTTTGGAATTCCAAGTTCCAAATTCCAAATTCTGAGTTCAGAATTCCGAGTTCAGAATTCCGAGTTCAGAATTCCGAATCCCAAATTCCAAGTTCAGAATTTCGAATCCCAAATTCCAAGTTCAGAATTCCGAGTTTGGAATTCCAAGTTCCAAATTCCGAATTCCAAATTCCGAGTTCAGAATTCCGAGTTCAGAATTCCGAATCCCAAATTCCAAGTTCAGAATTCCGAGTGCAGAATTCTGAGTTCAGAATTCTAAGTTCCGAGTTCAGAATTCAAAGTTCCGAATTCCAAATTCCAAATTCCGAATTCCGAGTTCAGAATTCCACGTTTGGATTTCCGAGTTCAGAATTCCAAATTCCAAATTCCGAGTTCCAAATTCCGAGTTCCGAATTCTGTGTTCAGAATTCCGAGTTCAGAATTCGAAGTTCGGAATTCCGAGTTCAAAATTCCGAGTTCGGAATTCCGAGTTCAGAATTCCGATTTCAGAATTCCTAATTCCAATTTCAGAATTCCGAGTTCAGAATTCCGAATTCCTAATTCCGAGTTCCAAATTCTGAGTTCCAAATTCTGTGTTCCGAATTCCGAGTTCAGAATTCCAAGTTCGGAATTACGAGTAAAGAATTCCAAATTCCAAATTCCGAATTCGGAATTCCGAGTTCAGAATTCTGAATTCCAAATTCCAAGTTCAGAATTCCGAGTTCAGAATTCCGAGTTTGGAATTCTGAGTTTGGAATTCCTAGTTCGAAATTCCAAGTTCGAAATTCCAAGTTCTGAATTCCAAGTTCTGAATTCCAAGTTCAGAATTCCAAATTCTGAGTTCCGAATTCCCAATTCCCAGTTCAGAATTCCCAGTTCAGAATTCCGAGTTCAGAATTCCAAATTCCCAGTTCCGAATTCCGAGTTCCAAATTCCAAGTTCCAAATTCCGAGTTCAGAATTCTGAATTCCAAGTTCCGAATTCCAAATTCTGAGTTTGGAATTCTGAGTTTGGAATTCCACGTTCAAAATTCCATGTTCGGAATTCCGAGTTTGGAATTCCGAGTATGGAATTCCAATTTCAAAATTCAAAATTCCAAATTCCGAGTTCGGAATTCTGAGTTCCTAGTTAAGAATTCCAAGTTCGAAATTCCAAGTTCTGAATTCCAAGTTCAGAATTCCAAGTTCAGAATTCCAAATTCTGAGTTCCGAATTCCCAATTATGAGTTCCGAATTCCCAGTTCAGAATTCCGAGTTCCGAATTCCGAATTCCGAGTTCAGAAATCCGAGTTCCGAATTCTGAGTTCAGAATTCCGAGTTCCGAATTCCGAGTTTGGAATTACGAGTTCCGAATTCCGAATTCCAAATTAGGAGTTCGGAATTCCGAGTTCGGAATTCCGAGTTCAGAATTCCGAGTTCAGTATTCCGAATCCCAAATTCCAAGTTCAGAATTTCGAATCCCAATTTCCAAGTTCAGAATTCCGAGTTTGGAATTCCAAGTTCCAAATTCCAAATTCTGAGTTCAGAATTCCGAGTTCAGAATTCCGAGTTCAGAATTCCGAATCCCAAATTCCAAGTTCAGAATTCCGAGTGCAGAATTCTAAGTTCAGAATTCTGAGTTCCGAGTTCAGAATTCAAAGTTCCGAATTCCAAATTCCAAGTTTATTTATTTATTTATTTATTACTTAGATTTGTATGCCGCCCCTCTCCGAATTCTGAGTTTGGAATTCTGAGTTCCGAATTCTGAATTCCAAATTCCAAGTTCAGAATTCCGAGTTCAGAATTCCGAGTTTGGAATTCCGAGTTTGGAATTCCTAGTTCGAAATTCCAAGTTCGAAATTCCAAGTTCCAAATTCCAAATTCTGAGTTCAGAATTCCGAGTTCAGAATTCCGAATCCCAAATTCCAAGTTCAGAATTTCGAATCCCAAATTCCAAGTTCAGAATTCCGAGTTTGGAATTCCAAGTTCCAAATTCCGAATTCCAAATTCCGAGTTCAGAATTCCGAGTTCAGAATTCCAAATCCCAAATTCCAAGTTCAGAATTCCGAGTTCAGAATTCAAAGTTCCGAATTCCAAATTCCAAATTCCGAATTCCGAGTTCAGAATTCCACGTTTGGATTTCCGAGTTCAGAATTCCAAATTCCAAATTCTGAGTTCGGAATT
Organism: Erythrolamprus reginae; assembly: GCF_031021105.1. Lineage (NCBI taxonomy): Eukaryota > Metazoa > Chordata > Lepidosauria > Squamata > Dipsadidae > Erythrolamprus > Erythrolamprus reginae. The sequence goes on along the minus strand of NW_027248585.1, from coordinate 1,542 downwards.
ACGAGTTCGGAATTCCGAGTTCAGAATTCCGAGTTCAGTATTCCGAATCCCAAATTCCAAGTTCAGAATTTCGAATCCCAATTTCCAAGTTCAGAATTCCGAGTTTGGAATTCCAAGTTCCAAATTCCAAATTCTGAGTTCAGAATTCCGAGTTCAGAATTCCGAGTTCAGAATTCCGAATCCCAAATTCCGAGTTCAGAATTTCGAATCCCAATTTCCAAGTTCAGAATTCCGAGTTTGGAATTCCAAGTTCCAAATTCCAAATTCTGAGTTCAGAATTCCGAGTTCAGAATTCCGAGTTCAGAATTCCGAATCCCAAATTCCAAGTTCAGAATTTCGAATCCCAAATTCCAAGTTCAGAATTCCGAGTTTGGAATTCCAAGTTCCAAATTCCGAATTCCAAATTCCGAGTTCAGAATTCCGAGTTCAGAATTCCAAATCCCAAATTCCAAGTTCAGAATTCCGAGTGCAGAATTCTGAGTTCAGAATTCTAAGTTCCGAGTTCAGAATTCAAAGTTCCGAATTCCAAATTCCAAATTCCGAATTCCGAGTTCAGAATTCCACGTTTGGATTTACGAGTTCAGAATTCCAAATTCCAAATTCTGAGTTCCAAATTCCGAGTTCCGAATTCTGTGTTCAGAATTCCGAGTTCGGAATTCTGAGTTCAGAATTCCGATTTCAGAATTCCAAATTCCAATTTCAGAATTCCGAGTTCCGAATTCCGAGTTCCGAATTCCGAGTTCCGAATTCCGAGTTTGGAATTCCGAATTTGGAATTACGAGTTCCGAATTCCGAATTCCAAATTAGGAGTTCGGAATTCCGAGTTCGGAATTCCGAGTTCGGAATTCCGAGTTCAGAATTCCGAGTTCAGTATTCCGAGTTCAGTATTCCGAATCCCAAATTCCAAGTTCAGAATTTCGAATCCCAATTTCCAAGTTCAGAATTCCGAGTTTGGAATTCCAAGTTCCAAATTCCAAATTCTGAGTTCAGAATTCCGAGTTCAGAATTCCGAGTTCAGAATTCCGAATCCCAAATTCCAAGTTCAGAATTTCGAATCCCAAATTCCAAGTTCAGAATTCCGAGTTTGGAATTCCAAGTTCCAAATTCCGAATTCCAAATTCCGAGTTCAGAATTCCGAGTTCAGAATTCCGAATCCCAAATTCCAAGTTCAGAATTCCGAGTGCAGAATTCTGAGTTCAGAATTCTAAGTTCCGAGTTCAGAATTCAAAGTTCCGAATTCCAAATTCCAAATTCCGAATTCCGAGTTCAGAATTCCACGTTTGGATTTCCGAGTTCAGAATTCCAAATTCCAAATTCCGAGTTCCAAATTCCGAGTTCCGAATTCTGTGTTCAGAATTCCGAGTTCAGAATTCGAAGTTCGGAATTCCGAGTTCAAAATTCCGAGTTCGGAATTCCGAGTTCAGAATTCCGATTTCAGAATTCCTAATTCCAATTTCAGAATTCCGAGTTCAGAATTCCGAATTCCTAATTCCGAGTTCCAAATTCTGAGTTCCAAATTCTGTGTTCCGAATTCCGAGTTCA